>NC_091119.1:173459042-173521542 GCF_040183065.1 Periplaneta americana | reverse complement strand
GAAGAAAAATCTAAATTTCTCCATTTCCATAAAATGTAACAAAAACTGTTTACTTGTCAATATAAACTTCAATATCTCAGCATCAAAATAAACCATGATTTTGATCATTGGGTTAAAGGGTTTCGAAGCCACAACAGTTTAAAGTTGTTAATTTTATGAAAATACGATAAATTTAAATATTTTTAATTTAAAAACTATGAATTTCTGATGCCTCAAACTTTGCACAAAGCATTGTACATATCACAGTTGTCAACGGACAGAAAAAGTTTCATTGTATTTAAAAATTGCAAGGTCAATTTTCTCTATATTTCGATCCATTTGAGATGGAATAGCCCGTACGTCTCAGCCTCCCCCAAAGGTATTTTTCCCTCAGGTCTTCCAACTAACACTATTTGCATTTCTGAATTCACACATCCGTACTACATGCCATGCCATAAAAAAGTAATAACAATAATTATCATGCCTGTACAAATAATTCATTATTTTAGGACTTGAGGATTTCCTGGCGTTGGATATAGAATAATTCTTCTCGGGTTCTCAGCCAGGTGAGTTGGATTGTTGCTTCCAAGCTTTCGATGACTAGCTCTGTCATCTTCTCACCTTGCTTGACAGTCCAAGAATAATTATTGTAATCCCTAACGAAGATGGCAGAGCTAGTCTTAGAGAACTTGAAAGCAACAATCCAACTCGCCTGGATAGAACCCGAGAAGAAGAATTATTCCATAACAATCATTGTTCAACATCTTTTTTGTCAAATTTCTGTTATCAACATTTTCATAAACATTATTATAATAGTGTGTTTTTAGTAGGTTATTTTACGACGCTTTATCAACATCTCAGATTATTTAGCGTCTGAATGAGTTGGTGATAATGCCGGTGAAATGAGTCCGGGGTCCAACACCGAAAGCTACCCAGAATTTACTCATATTGGGTTGAGGAAAAACCCCGGAAAAAATCTCAACCAGGTAACTTTCCCCGACCGGGAATCGAACCAGGGCCACCTGGTTTTGCAGCCAGACGCGCTAACCGTTACTCCACAGGTGTGGACTCATGTTAACGACATTGTAATCTTCATTA
Organism: Periplaneta americana; assembly: GCF_040183065.1. Lineage (NCBI taxonomy): Eukaryota > Metazoa > Arthropoda > Insecta > Blattodea > Blattidae > Periplaneta > Periplaneta americana. The sequence goes on along the minus strand of NC_091119.1, from coordinate 173,520,465 downwards.
TTTTGTATATCAACAGCACCGACATCACCTTCATTATTTTTAACACCATCTTCATTTTCCAGTAGATTATTTAAATATACTGTATCAACAGTCAGGTTATATAGCTTCGATGTAATTATCGGTGATAGAAAAACAGTTTATGATGAAATTAGACCGAGTAGCCTGACATTCAGAGAAAAAACTCAACGAAGCAACACGTCCAAGCGGAAACAACTCACACCCAAGTGCAGCTCCTGATCAGCTGGCAAACGCGCCTACCGCCTGATCTATGTCGATGGCTACTCCGCAGTTAACCTCATCGTCAACGCCGTAGTCATTTTCATCATCATCATCATCATCATCATCATCATCTCTATTTTCATCATCTCAGAATTTATCTTCTACTTCAATCATCATTTCCATCTTTATTTCCGTATTTATCATAATTATCTCCATCTTAATTTTCGTCTCCATCATAATGTCCCAATCTCCACCTTCATTAACATCTTCATAATCTCTATCCTAAACATAATAATCTCCATCTTAATCTCCAGTACTATCAGCATAATTATCTCTATCTTAATCTCCACCACTATCAGCTTAATCATCTCTACCATAATCTCCACCACTATCAGCATAATCATCTCTACCTTAATCTCCACCACTATCAGCATAACTATCTCTATTTTAATCTCCACCACTAGCATAATTATCTCTACCTTAATTTCCACCACTATCAGCATAATCATCTCTATCTTAATCTCCACCACTATTAGCATAATCATCTCTATCTTAATCTCCACCACTAGCATAATTATCTCTACCTTAATTTCCACCACTATCAGCATAATCATCTCTATCTTAATCTCCACCACTATTAGCATAATCATCTCTATCTTAATCTCCACCACTAGCATAATTATCTCTATTTTAATCTCCACCACTAGCATAATTATCTCTACCTTAATTTCCACCACTATCAGCATAATCATCTCTATCTTAATCTCCACCACTATTAGCATAATCATCTCTATCTTAATCTCCACCACTAGCATAATTATCTCTATCTTAATCTCCACCACTATCAGCATAATCATCTCTACCATAATCTCCACCACTATCAGCATAATCATCTCTACCTTAATCTCCACCACTATCAGCATAATTATCTCTACCTTAATCTCCACCATTATCAGCATAATTATCTCTATCTTAATCTCCACCACTATCAGCATAAATGTCTCTATCTTAATCTCCACCACTATCAGCATAATCATCTCTACCTTAATCTTCGTTTTCATTATAATAATCTCCATCCACCACCATCTGCATAATCATCTCCATCTAAATTTCCGTCTGCGTCATTATAATCTCCATCTCAATCTCCACCACTATCAGCATAACCATCTCTATTTTAATCTATTTTCATCATAATAATCTTCATATTAATCTCCATCACTATCTGCATAATTATCTCTATCGTAATCTCCACCACTATGAGCTTAATCATCTCTACCTTAATCTCCACCACTATCAGCATAATCATCCCTATCTTAATCTCCACCGCTATCAGCATAATCATTTCTACCATAATCTCCACCACTGTCAGCATAATCATATCTATCATAATCTCCACCACTATCAGCATAGTCATCTCTACCTTAATCTCCACCACTATCAGCATAATCATCTCTATCTCAATCTCCACCACTATTAGCATAATCATCTCTATCTTAATCTCCACCACCAGCATAATTATCTCTACCTTAATCTCCACCACTATCAGCATAATTATCTCTACCTTAATCTCCACCATTATCAGCATAATTATCTCTACTTTAATCTCCACCATTATCAGCATAATTATCTCTATCTTAATCTCCACCACTATCAGCATAATTGTCTCTATCTTAATCTCCATCACTATCAGCATAATTATCTCTATCTTAATCTCCACCACTATCAGCATAATTATCTCTACCTTAATCTCCACCATTATCAGCATAATTATCTCTATCTTAATCTCCACCACTATCAGCATAATTGTCTCTATCTTAATCTATTTTCATCATAATTATCTTCATATTAATCTCCATCACTATCAGCATAATTATCTCTATCGTAATCTCCACCACTATGAGCTTAATCATCTCTACCTTAATCTCCACCACTATGAGCATAATCATCTCTACCTTAATCTCCACCACTATCAGCATAATCATCTCTATCTTAATCTCCACCACTATCAGCATAATCATCTCCATCTTAATCTCTGTTTTCATCATAATAATCATCATATTAATCTCCATCACTATCTGCATAATTATCTCTATCGTAATCTCCACCACTATGAGCTTAATCATCTCTACCTTAATCTCCACCACTATCAGCATAATCATCCCTATCTCAACCTCCACCACTATCAGCATAGTCATCTCTACCTTAATCTGCACCACTATCAGCATAATCATCTCTATCTTAATCTCCACCACTATTAGCATAATCATCTCTATCTTAATCTCCACCACCAGCATAATTATCTCTACCTTAATCTCCACCACTATCAGCATAATTATCTCTACCTTAATCTCCACCATTATCAGCATAATTATCTCTACTTTAATCTCCACCATTATCAGCATAATTATCTCTATCTTAATCTCCACCACTATCAGCATAATTGTCTCTATCTTAATCTCCATCACTTTCAGCATAATTATCTCTATCTTAATCTCCATCACTATCAGCATAATTATCTCTACCTTAATCTCCACCATTATCAGCATAATTATCTCTATCTTAATCTCCACCACTATCAGCATAATTGTCTCTATCTTAATCTATTTTCATCATAATAATCTTCATATTAATCTCCATCACTATCAGCATAATTATCTCTATCGTAATCTCCACCACTATGAGCTTAATCATCTCTACCTTAATCTCCACCACTATGAGCATAATCATCTCTACCTTAATCTCCACCACTATCAGCATAATCATCTCTATCTTAATCTCCACCACTATCAGCATAATCATCTCCATCTTAATCTTTGTTTTCATCATAATAATCTCCATCTTAATATTCACCTTCATGATAATCTCTGTCTCCATCTCTACCTTTATTAACAATCTTCATCATCTCCATCTTAATCTCCGTCTTCATCATAATAATCTAAATCTTCATCTCCATCACCATCAGCATAACAATACTTTCCCCCATACTTCTAATAATAAAAAATACAAATAATGCTTTTCAGTTGGTCTGTAAAAGGCTAAAGTCATCAAATACGACAGAATGGATTACTAATAGAATCAGTAGTAAGACAAAGTTACGGACTGATGTTTTTAGAAGCCATAGTATAAAAGTCTCTTGGGTATAAAGCAGGGGGAACTAAGCTATCATATACAATCTATATCGAAAGTTGTTCTGGAAACCGAAAACCATCTTGCAGGCTTTGCTCGGAAGATCTCTGGAGGCTTAATCCTGAGACACACAGACCTGGGGCGCTCGTGCCATGTGCGAGGTGCGACAACATCGCCACCTATCGCGGCAACAAAGTAAACTATACCGCGTGCGCGATAATGCCTTCCTAAGCGATACATGAGAATGCACTCACGTGGAAAAAAAAGTTAACTACACAACCTTTTTGTTAAGATTGTCTAACCTCAATATTGCTCACAGCGTGGGAAGTATAACATTGATTTATATCACAATATCGAATTGAAAAATATTACTGAAGTTCACAAGATAATCATCATTAGTAGTAGTAGTAGTAGTAGTAGTAGTAGTAGTAGTAGTAGTAGTAGTAGTAGTAGTAGTAGTAGTAGTAATAATAATAATAATAATAATAATAATAATAAGGTAAAGTTGTCTATTTCCATGATATTCCTAATCCCGTGAAACAATCAAAGCTTTGCCGTTCGACCACCATAGCGCCAGACACCTTTCGTCTACTTTTGAGACATATCGGTGAACTTCTTAGCAAGATACCCAACCCGTGACATTCAGTGAAAAAAACGTATCACGTAATTAGGAGTATCACGGAATTAGGCAACTTTACTCTAGTAGTAGTTGTTATAGTCATAGTACTTACTTACTTACTGGCTTTTAAGGAACCCGGAGGCGGAGGTTCATTGCCGCCCTCACATAAGCCCGCCATTGGTCCCTATCCTGAGCAAAATTAATCCATTCTCTATCATCATATCCCACTTCCCTCAAATCCCTTTTTATATCACCTTCCCATCTACGTCTCGGCCTCCCTAAAGGTCTTTTTCCCTGCGGCCTCCCAACTAACACTTTATATGCATTTCTGGATTCGCCCATACGTGTTACATGCCCTGCCCATCTAAAACGTCTGGATTTAATGTTCCTAATTATGTCAGGTGAAGAATACAATGCGTGCAGTTCTGCGTTGTGTAACTTTCTCCATTCTCCTGTAACTTCATCCCTCTTAGCCCCAAGTATTTTCCTAAGTACCTTATTTTCAAACAGCCTTAACCTATGTTCCTCTCTCAAAGTGAGAGTGTTATAGTCATAGTATTTAATGAAATTTATTAATTCATAAGCAGAGTTATAACAACTACAGAAAACATCAAATATAGGCAACAATACAAATAGCCCTATAATAAAATTCGTTCACAATGGTAACTGATTGAGTTTATTAGACGACAAAAAATTGACAAATTGCTCAGTTCTTTTCTGCACCGACTGATTCATTATTTCGAGGGATATTTTATGCTAATATAAATTTATGCCGTTATATCTCTTTACTTTTGTCAATTTTTTGTCAGAGAGCCGTGACAGCGCCCATTTTTTTACGATTTTCGTTTTTTCACTGTATTCTTAGCAATTCGCCAAGGCGCGTCGTACTGTGTTGAAAGGAATTGCATAATATTGATACAAACGAAAAAAAGTAGGTAGCTGTGAGCTGTACTGTGCTGAAAGGAATTATCACCAAGACTTAGTGAGGTTAAGGGTGTTCGAGAATGAGGTGCTTAGGAAAATATTTGGGGCTAAAAGGGATAAAGTTACAGGAGAATTGAGAAAGTTACGTAACGCAGAACTGTACGCATTGTATTCATAACCTGATATAATTAGGAATATTAAATCCAGACGTTTGAAATGGGTAGGGCATGTAGCACATGTGAGTGAATCCAGAAATGCATATAGGGTTTTATTGTCGGACCATCGGATCTGTGCCCCTTCAGCGCTGTCGTCGTTCTTGGAAAAGTTAACGCCTGTACTCACTCCATTCCACCAGCTTTTCTCCCACCACGTTAAACAGCAGGCCACGAACCTTGCCGAATAGGGATGTTGCCAAACTTCCGTCAAAAAGTGTCATAAATAACTGGTCCTCCATGCTACAATATCATTTCTTTCAATCAAAATGCATCTTGTATTTCTACATTTTTTAAAGCTAAATCCCATGTCTCGAATCACTTTCCAACCTTTTATTATTGCTTCTCTCGCAACCTTCAGTAATTTCCTCAATGTCGGAACTTCTTTCTGCACAGCATAAAATTCTTGTAGGCCTATCTTTCTTCTTAAAATATACATTGGTTCATATCATCTACAAGAATTAAAGATTCCCTTGATCTGTTCTTCCCTGGTGATTCTAGCTTTTCATCTCCTGCACAGCCTCCCACTCTCCTGATTTTCTTTGTTAGGCGCTCTGACCTGCGTATATAATTACATAACATGTTGTATTAGTATTAGTTAAGTAAGTAATTTTAATACGTAATCAATTCAAATAAAATAAGCCTCACCAGTGATCGCAGCTGTTCTTTTCGTTGCCTTATTTATAGCAAAGAGATATTGACCTGTTTGTTTCTTTTCATCGCAAAATGCTATTACGTACTTGCTTAATAATATTTCTTTCGCCACTCCTTGCTACAGTGTTCATGTTGAATTGACAATACTGTACTGCAAGTGTAAATAAACTGTCCTGCAAGAAGGCTCAAAATTGTGAGTAGTGGGGGGAGAGAAAGGGAGAGAGATAGGGATGCAGGGAGAAAAATGAATTACCGAGGCTGAATAGGAATTAGGGTTCAGTTCGCATACCTTACGGGAGCACAGATCCGATGGTCCGACAATAGTTGGAAGGCCGGAGAGATAAAGTCCTTTGGGGCGACCGAGACGTAAATGGGAGGGTAATATTAAAATGGATTTGAGGAAATGGAATATGAAGATAGAGACTGGATTAATCTTGCTCAGGATAGGGATTGATGATAGTCTTATGTGAGAGCGGCAATGAACCTTCGGGCTCTCTAAAAGCCATTTTTCAGTATTATTATTATTATTATTATTATTATTATTATTATTATTATTATTATTATTATTATTATTGAATCTTATATACACTACAGAGCTAGTAAAAGCTATGCTGCACATTTGTAAAGAGATTTTGAATATTAATTTCATTTGGGAGTGACCATACTAGAAAAAGTCCATGATAGCTGGATTCTGAATGTTTGTTTAGTTCAATGATATTCATAACGAATGAATACATGAAATTTCACAATTGAGGTTGCATGTAAACATGCGCTGCAACAAAAAAAAAACTGTAATTTACATAGGGACTATGACGTGACATTTAATTATAAAGTGTAAACATTGATGTACCACTAAACAATATTTCTTGTACACGACAACACAAATCAATGACTTATGAGTCCCAAATAAACTACAAGGCCGGCAAAGCGTATATGAAACACTCGTTAATCACACATGTAAGTTATTCTTTTAACTGGCATACGAAAAATGTCCAGCCTACATACTATTCACACACATTCATGGAAAGCCTTCATCTGTATATATACTTATACATGAACCCAATATAATGAAGCAGCCAATATTGACGGGCATGGCAATGAAGTAACAAATGAGTACATAAGTTCGTAGAATTTTTTATTTTCAATGGTAATAGGTATTTTGTAATAATTTCTTTTGGGATTGTCATTTCTATTTTTAATGAAATTAAAGTGTGAGTCACTAGCGTAACTCAGTTACCAGAGGTGCTTGCCAGCCATCGGTCCGTATCCTGAGCAAGATTAATCCACTCTCTATCATCATATCCCACCTCCCTCAAATCCATTTTAATATTATCCTCACATCTACGTCTCGGCCTCCCCAAAAGTCTTTTTCCCTTCGGTCTCCCAACTAACACTCTATATGCATTTCTGGATTCGCCCATACGTGCTACATGCCCTGCCCATCTCAAATGTCTCGATTTAATGTTCCTAATTATGTCAGGTGAAGAATACAATGCGTGCAGTTCTGCGTTGTGTAACGTTCTCCATTCTCCTGTAACTTCATCCCTCTTAGCCCCAAATATTTTCCTAAGAACTTTATTCTCAAACACCCTTAATCTCTGTTCCTCTCTCAAAGTAAGAGTCCAAGTTTCACAACCACACAGAACAACCGGTAATATAACTGTTTTATAAATTCTAACTTTCAGATTTTTTGACAGCAGACTAGATGACAAAAGCTTCTCAACCGAATAATAACACGCATTTCCCATATTTATTCTGCGTTTAATTTCCTCCAGAGTATCATTTATATTTGTTACTATTGCTGCAAGATATTTGAATTTTTCCACCTCTTCAAAAGATAAATTTCCAATTTTTATGTCCATTCCGTACAATATTCTGGTCACGAGACAATCATATACTTTGTCTTTTCGGTATTTACTTCCAAACCTATCGCTTTACTTGCTTCAAGTAAAATTTCCGTATTTTCTCCCAATATATTCACGTTATATGTATATATAAGAAGTTGATGTAACCCGTTCGATCCCAAACCCTCTCTGTTATCCTGAACTTTTCTAATGGCATATTTTAGAGCGAAGTTAAAAAGTAAAGGTGATAGTGCATCTCCTTGCTTTAGCTCGCAGCGAACTGGAAAAACATCCCAAAGAAACTGGTCTATACGGATTCTGCTGTACGTTTCACTGAGACACATTTTAATTAATCGAACTAGTTTCTTGGGAATACCAAATTCAATAAGAATATTATATAAAAACTTCTCTCTTAACCGAGTCATATGCCTTTTTGAAATCTATGAATAACTGATGTACTGTACCCTTATACTTCCATTTATTTCTCCAATATCTGTCGAATACAAAAAATCTGATCAATAGTCGATCTATTACGCTTAAAACCCCACTGATGATCCCCAATAATTTCATCTAAGCTTACGTATGGACAAAATTTTGTACGACGTCAACAAAAGTGATATTCCTCGAAATGCTATGACACAATGCTATGACATTAAAGTGAGAAATCCCAAACAAATGTCTTAAAAAGGTCTTATTGCCAAGAAAAACAAAAACGCTACAAACTTAAGTATCAACCTGTTACAGTTGGAGAAAATCTAGCATTTTTAATATAATGTGATGTTCGGTAAGTCTCCACTAATTGATGCACACACGTGTGATGTTAATCTGTTGAATCTTGGGTAATCTGTTTGCAAATTAATAGGCGACGAACGTTATATAATGAAATAAGCAAGTAGCGTTATCTACATATAAAAGGATACTGTCAAGGAAATCATGACATCTGAACGACTCCATGTCATACGATGGATAGGAGTAAATTTAAAATGAAATTATTTGCAAATACACAAAAAATGAAACCATGAAAAAAATAAGTCCTTAATGATAAAAATAGCAATAAAGTACAAAACAATAAAACAAAGACATCACGACGCAATCATTGGGATTCTGTTAATATCATGTCAATTTTTACCTTGGCTATGAAATAGGCTTATTCCTTGATATTTATGGTTTGAATGTTCATGTTAAGCGTTATTCTTTGCTGAGTGTCGTCAACTTTGTCGTCTATTCGATTCTTGGTTTGCTGGAGCTTGAAAGTAAGATAAATTCCTCATGTGGGGTTACTAGCCTCACGATGAGTAGTCGAATGGTAGGGCTGCTACCTTTGGCCTCCGGACGGGCACTGATGCTGCATTTCCTCAGCACTAGATAGAACGGTTTTACCGCCGTGACTCGGTCGTCAGAGCCTCGTTAGTTTAAGCAGAGTGGACCACGAGCAGGTGAGGATGGCAATTATACAGGAGAGGCTGTGTATTCCGCATCACTATATTTTCTTCACAAATATTACAAATATTAGGACTGCTAAACCATACCCTGAAACCAAGTTTAGTACAGAAACATTGCAGAATAAAGCTATGTAAAACCCTTGCACTACCAACTCTCCTCTATGGAAGCGAAATTTGGGTTCTGAAACAAAGAGATATCAGCAGATTAAGAGCAGCTGAAATGAAATATTTGCGACGAACTGCAGGATACACACTTCTGGACCACAAGAGGAACGAGTATATACTGCAGGAACTCAACATGCAGCCATTAGAAGAAAAAATTACAGAACACAGAAATAGATGGCTTGAACACATTTCTCGTATGGAAGCTGGCCGGACACCCCAAGAAATGCTAAAATACCACCCTCAAGGACGACGACGACCTGAACGTCCACAGAAACGTCTATTGGATCTTGTATAGCTGGAACCGAAATAGCCAACAATGGCCTAATTTCGTGCCTGGATTATGATGATGATGTTCATGTTATCCTCAACTCAAGATTAGATAGAATTACTTAAAACTTAGGTATAGCTTAAGACCGTTCATATAACTTGTTCAATAAGCCCCATGATCCTTTGCTAGGACACGAGACTCTCTAATACCTTTCAGATTAATTCCCCTCCTCTCACCTTCTCCTTCATTATATCGCTAGCTCATGTAAGTTATTTGAGTTAGTTCTCCGTGAAAAGCATGCGAGGTAAAATTTATTAAATACTACACTTCAGTGGCTTTGTAAAGGAAAAAATGTGTAACCTTTGAAGTCCACTATACAATCCTCTACATTTAACACATAATATTGGATATATTTCAGTGTGCAACATAACGAAATTAATCAAAAGTTTTACGTCGTAACATTACAATATTAGCCACTGAATTGAAAGCAATATTAGACATCATTCGAACGAGTGTACAAGCAATATTGGAAAACAAATATAACGAAAATAGTAATACAAAGCTTTGAGATATTATGAAAAACGGAAACGGATAGCAGAATAAAAGCTTTCATGTAATTTTAATACTCCACGAACAATAATGCAATTTGATTTTACTTAATGGAGCTGAGATACCCAGTGTAAAGGCTGGTTCACAATAAACCGGAAACGAGAATGGGAACGAAAACGAAAATGGTAAAAATGTTAAAATGTGTACATTTAAATGTGAGCATTAACGAAAAGCTTGCCGGAGCCCAGGATCGGGAACGGAGAGTTGGCCAAGTTTCAACTTTAGCGTTCACGTTTCCGATCACAGCCCACTAGATTCATACTATTGCCATCTAAAAGCTATTTTGTCATATATTTTGTAGCAAGAAGACCCTGACATAACCTATGCATTATTTTGTTCTGTGCTGTGCATCATGGAGCAAGATTTATTTGATGAGATTCTAATATTGAGTGTTGAGGAAAATCCTCACGTTTACGATAAGCGACGCGCCTCGTATAAAGATGAGAAAATGAAGGAGAATACGTGGCTTTCAATAGCTGCATCTTTGAACACCGATCGTAAGTGAATCATATTTTATTACTATATTGGTTGTATTACACACTACATATTCATGCTTCAATTCAATAACTACTGTTGTGTTCATTTTTGTTCTATTGCAAATGTTTCTTCTGTAATTATTTTACGTTATGGTGGACTTAAAATAGGTTGTGATAATAAAGATGCATGGGCATATTTATAGTACCGTACCTAATGAAATGTTTCAGTTGAAATTTCGAAGTTGGTTAACCTGTGTTTATGTTGGCTGCCTTGTACTCATGAGAGAACGCCATTGGTCAATTATACACAAATAACATCAGAATGCGTAATATCGACTTTACATATCGTTATTATCATGCATATGATATGCATAGTCGTCTACGTTCTCGGTTTATTGTGAATCAAACATTTTCATATTCACATCCTCTGATTCTCGTTTTCATTCTGGTTCTCGTTCCCAGTTTATTGTGAACCAGCCTTAATGGGCTAGCGGTACGTATTTACTCCATACTTTTGGAGTTCGCAAGGCAACGCGGTTTTGTGGAAGACGTTCTAATAATTTACTGACAATGGTCCCGGTAATAGTGGCTACTTTCCTAGAGTCTGAGGTTACACAAATCCGCGATGCTCAAGCCAGTGTAGAGCGCCGTAACTTCTGTGCACGCTAATGGATTCCGTCCTTGCACGATCTATCTAATATGCATGTAATTTATATAGTCTATGTATATCCATGGAAACCGGCATAATGCGGTTCAAACTACGAGTATTATTACATTATGTAAACATGTAATACGTTATTTGATTATGAGTAAACGGAAATATTAATGGATTGCAATTTTAATCATTTAGCAACGATAACAGCTAATTACAAATAACAACATTAGTATGTAATGAAGTAACATAATATAATATTTAAATTAAACATTAAATTATCAAGTTTTTATTGGGTATTCCGTAAAAATCTATTCATTACCATGGTAACTTGAAATTAAACTGTTAAATAGCATATTGCGATACAAGAGTGGTAAGTGCATTATAACAAACCAGGAAAATTTAGAAAAAATGAGACGAAGTCGAGTCTTTTCTACAGGTTCTACCAGAAGTTTACGGTCACCCCTTCGAAAGAGATGTTGCACTCCTATCCCTACACTTACATGAAATCTCCTGATATTAATAAAGGGATAAAATGCCTGTGAAAAAAATGAAGGGTTTTTTACTGCAAACCCAATCTCTCTATCTTTCAAACTGTGAATTATGTAACAATTTTCCTGTTATGAAAACTTACTGAAAACTTACATTTCTTGTAGTACTCACCTACTTACTTACTGACTTTTAAGGAACCCGGAGTTTAATTGCCGCCCTCACATAAGCCCGCCATTGGTCCCTATCCTGAGCAAGATTAATCCAGTCTCTATCATCATATCCCACCTCCCTCAAATCCACTTTAATATTTTCCCATATACGTCTCGGCCTCCCCAAAGGTCTTCTTCCCTCCGGCCTCCCAACTAACACTCTATATGCATTTCTGGATTCGCCCATACGTGCTACATGCCCTGCCCATCTCAAACGTCTCGATTTAATGTTCCTAATTATGTCAGGTGAAGAATACAATGCGTGTAGTTCTGTGTTGTGTAACTTTCTCCATTCTAATGTAACTTCATCCCTCTTAGCCCCAAATATTTTGCTAAGCACCTTATTCTCAAACCCCCTTAACTTATGTTCCCCTCTCAAAGTTTCACAGCCATATATAACAACCTGTAATATAACTGTTTTATAAATTCTAACTTTCAGATTTTTATTTACAAAAAAGCTTTTCAGATATTTGTAAATCTATTTCAAAATTCATTCATGTAAGTAAATTCATTCTGGAACAATTAATTTTTCTCTTACAAAAAATGTAATTTTTCAATAAGTTTTAATAGGACAGATATTGTTATAAAATCCGTAGTTTTAAAGATAGAGAGATTGGGTTTACAGAAAAAAAACTTCATGACTTCATAGGCATTAGGTCCTTATATAAACATCAGTGACAGGAGTGAAATATCACTTTTGAAGGGTGTCCTTAAACTTTTGGTAGAAACTGTATTTCCGAGATTCTGTTACTCACTTAATACACGTTTATTGCAAACTATTGCTTGCACTATCACAATGACTTTATACGCCTAAATGCAAATACTGGACTATCTTTGCGATACTTTTCTCATTGAAAATGTGGAGTACCGTAAATTTATTTTCTGTATAATTGTGTGTGTGTTTTTTTTTTCTGTATTTACAGTTATTGTTGTTAGGCCTTGAAAGTTAGAATTCTCACTCAGGAACTTATTGCTAGGGAAACCATTCTTCATAATATAAAACTATACTGAAATAGACCCATTACAGTGTACTTATTGCTACTTAATTGCCTTTATATTGACGTTTTTCGAAAGTTTTGGAATAACATTGCTCTAAATTTTAAATGCAAAATAAGCTATATTGTATTTGCAATTTTAAAAATATGGTTGTTCAAAAAATGTTGTACAATATACGTTTGTGAAGTGCATTACAAAATCTTGGAAATTGAAAAACGAGCTCTTAAAACTTTTCCTCGATTTTGTAAAAATCACTTCCCAACCTTGTATCGTAATATACTATCAAGAGCACTGTATACTGTTTCATTGTATACCAATTCGCAACTAAGTAACTCCAAGAATAGAACTCGTTGATACTCAACTGTTTTATATATTCAAGAGAGTATTAGTTTTCTAAAATGATTACCAAATGCTAGTGTTGTAATATAATAACCAATACGTCATAGCAGCGATAATTCTGGCATGTTAGTGTAAATAAATATTGAAGAGTCATGAAAAATTGGTTGTAATTCATTGGTACTCTTATGTCCTATAACAATACTGTACTTAATGCTATAATGTGTTGTAACAATAATCTGTTTCTGTAGTAATCAGTGCGCTTGTTTTAAATCCAACTTACTAGGCCTGTCAACAATAGCGGTAACTATAATAAAATAAAACATGATCTTTCAAAAATTCATATCCATTCTGCCACGGCAGTAGAGTCACAACTGCATTTAGCACTACGCGTTACATCACAATTTGTGCGATAACCATGTTAGACTGCCGTTTAGTGATGCAACCACACACTGGATGCATGACACGGTGGTCGACTCATAACTAAATTCACATTATTCTCTGTTCGATAACCATACATCACACTGCCATCTAGTGATGCGACCGCATATTATGGATGCCATACGGCATACGATATCTCGTGGCACCATCGCTCAATTTTGGGTGAGAAAAAGTTATCAAGTGTTATGCCTCAGCCCTCGTATTGAAATCATTTGAAGATTAAAACTGCAACTTGGCAGGTGTCAGAAAATGTAACGGTTTTGACTAAAACATGTTTCTTATTTAAGCATGAACTTTTATAATACAGTGTTACTATAATAGTACATTAAGCAACGAGCCTATAATGGTAGTAATTAAGACGCGAGTATGTTTGTTTATGAAACGAGCGCTTGCGCTCGTTTCATAATTTTCATACTAGCGTCTTAATTACCATTATAGGCAAGTTTCATACGACTTTTTATGCTCGACCATATTTCTAACTTGAAATTATTCATAAGTATTCATGTTAGGTTATGTAAGTGAGGAATGGAACTGACCTTCTAAATTGTGAGATGTGCGCAGACGCGAAAGTATTGACTTTTTCCGAGGAACGAATGTCATTGACCTTGATATAATCTAGAGAATAACATGAACATTAGTCTTGATATAACCTGGAAATTGATTTAGAATTGAAAAACGAGATGATAAATTGAAGCTATTTGAATATTATTTACAATTAACGCTAATTATTATAGTAACAGAACATAACCTTCTGCGACACTATTGCATTTCCAGCCTCCGTGACTTTTCGCTAGTTGTCTTTCGATTGCATATCCGAGAATAATATTTGCGCTTTTATAATGCTACAAAGATGATTTCTCATTGTCTGAACAACTGAACTATAATTAATAGGTGTACTTTAATGAGGTGCATTAAAGGGCTACTTCCAGGTGTATAATTACTACATTTCGGCATGGTCGAGCATAAATGATCTTTCCGATTACAAACTTGAATAACTATCGTTAGGAGACACTTAGAAACATGATACTGGTATCAAGAGAAACTCAAATATTTTTGGTTATGTTGGTGAACCTGTCGCATATTTATTAATTTCGTTGCTAGGAGAACATTATATAATTATATAATGTTATTGGTGTTTTAAGCTGGTTGAACACGGTGTAGATAAATGTCGAGTGATTTCTGACAGTAAATACCTCTTCAAATATAATAATGTACATTAATCCAACACTCAACATCGTCCAAATAAGGAAATTATTCCCTTTCTACTTAACAGAGTTGAAGAGGTCAGTGGTATGAGGGATTTTCAAGCGGCAGAAGAGAATTTCCAATCCTCTTACTAAGGCAAGGCCTAGGAACAGAAAACCGCATAACAACGCACGTGCAAGAGAAATCACCGGCGGTGCTGCTTTCAATACCGCCTCTCCCACTTTCCCACTACGAACACAGTGACAGCATCTCATCAGTATTTCTGAATATTAATCAACTTGAAAGCTTGATCCGGGTCCAACCCTCTCGCCTCGTATTCCGAATAAGGAACAGGCATTGTACTTGAGTCTCAAACACTCTCGTGAGGTATATACCAAGTTTTCCGTGGATGAAATGTTTTTCAAGGGTCGCCGAATAACAATTTTAAAGTTACTACAGAGTTTCAAATAATTTAATTCTCTCTTGTTACCGAGTTAATCACAATAACATCCAGATAAAAAAATATGCAGATTCCAGATTAAACTGTTTGTACAGAACGGTTCAGAACGATAAACTCAAACTCGGAGAAGAAAGAAAATAATTTCATTTTGTAAATTTAAAGCGTATCACACTGCTTAAATTACTTAAAAGTCACGAGTTTTAAAAGCAACTACATAATTCCTTGCTCAAGGAGATATGTATACCTTCAAGGGTCAATTTCTCCCCCCATATTAATTTAAAATGATCATACTGTATAGCAGAGGTCTGCATCGGATGTTTTCGCCAAGTAGTTCATAGCATAATCCGATAGGTAGCGCACATGCGTGATGGGTAAAATTGTCACGAGCGATAAATCCTCGAACGGTATAATTCGAGCGTTAGACATTCGTTCTTGTTACAGTGATGAACTGTGTAATAACATCATAGATGTTTATCATTTCAAAACTTTGCAGTGTTTAACTAACCTCTCCATAGCACAACTACAAAACTTGCTTTAAAATGTAATATAAATGTTGTAGGTAAATGTTCCCCCCCCCCCCACACAGGAGTGAATGTGTTTTTACCACATCTGATAGATGTTATTGGATGTAAATGTAATTATTATAAACGGAGAACACAATCACGATAATGCAAGAACTTTATCAAGTTTTCTAGTAATAATAATAATAATAATAATAATAATAATAATAATAATAATAATAATCTCTAATAATTTGTGTATCAATCTTTGCGTCAGTAAGAGTTGTGCAGCATGATTATTCGTTTTATTATATTTTCTGTGACGTTATCTCTGTACTAATATTGTTATTAATCTACTGCTATATCAATAATATTTTGTAAAACGTTTCTACATTGTCGCAGTATATAGGCGGAACACTATGTATGGACCTATCATATTATATATGTGGTAAATCAAATATTGAATAATTATTAATTAGCAATAATAATTATATATCGAAGTTTTTCATACTATTTTATTTATAACTTCATGTTCCTGTTTTGGTACGTTCCATTGACAGTTCCATTAAACGTTTGTCATAAACGCAGAAAATAAAGCCTTATTTTTACCGTGTGAGCAAAACATATGTGTATCTTATCTGTCGCCTTCCATACAATATAAGACATGTCGGTGAGACGACCTTGTACTGTGCTTCTATTTGTTACGAGCGTATCACGACCGATCGTATCTCGCTCGAGGGTGGGACACTCGACCGAGTTCAAGCGAGTGATTTAACTCCAATGCAGCACCCTGCTGTATAGCTTTACACATGAATCAAATAGCACTTTATCATAATATCTCATTTCTCAAAAAAAACACATAATACTAGTGAAGTTAGACTCAAAACGGTGATTATGCTACTAAAGTTAAGGTATACATCGACTCTAGAAATGTCAGATTTCTTCAAAATTTCAGTAAATAATATTTTTTGCCTTATCTGGAAGCTCATTTCTTCTAGTTTTCAAAAATATAGGCCTATAACTTGTACGCATTTTCTCAATAATTTCATATTCGTAATTATTTAAACACTTTTTCCCTTGAAATTATTCAAGTCAGATTTGCCTGGAAGCCAGATTCACGTATGTTTGTTTAACATACGTAGCTAAATTTTCCATCAGTTCTTTAATACATTGGAATGATTCAAATTTCTTCCTGTCAAGTGATGACCAGAAATGAAATTCCTTCATAAATCCCTCGATCTTATCCCTGGCTGTTGCAATATTAACATTGTGGCCTTGCAAACTGCTATTCAATGTGCTTAAGTATTCGAAAATATGAGCAAGGAAGACCAATCTAAGAAACCAAAGACAGTTGGAAAATAGGTTTGCATATTCCGATTTCTCGTCTTGCATGTACCGGTACAATAAAAGTTTTGTTCTTAGTGAAACCCTTTTCAACACATTACTCCACGAAAGCCGTTACTTTCGTGTGATAAAGAATATTTTCATGTAACGAAGCCAATGTCTTTACCAATTTTCCTCAAAATACGAATTTGCAATGCTCTTCCTTTGATGACATTTACCACTTTATATTGAACTATTACCGAAGCGCCACGGTGGTAATAGTTTGAAGTATTTTAAAAATGATTACTTAATATATCGAGTCATTGTATACCATATAGGCCTACCTCTGTTTTTGTCGTTCTTTGAGTGGTATGCAATGGTTTTCAGTAAAATTATAGTTACCGGCATTTTCGATTTGAGAGGAGTTTGTATTTTTCGAATGGGCTCAAATGCCATACAACAGTTGGGGGGAACGCGTTTCGCAAAAGGAAGTCTCACCCAAAAGTGGATCGCGCATTCAAAAATTTTGGGACCCATTGCTCTATAGCAAGACTACTATAAGCGTCTAATGATTACCACAGCAACGGTGATTTATAGCAAATTTTGTCATTCCTTTTGGTATGCCCTAGTATACATCTGAAAGTTATATTATAGACTAGCCGTACCCGTGCGCTCCGCTGCACCCGTTAGAAATAAATATAAAGTAATTACATAATTAAAATAGGACATTTGATCCAGGGAACATTCGTGTTTGATAGAAGAATAAATCGTTTAATATGTTACTTAATTTAAATTGTATTTAAAATATTAAAATGCGATCATTTTGATCCGGAGACCACTCATTTGGTGCAATGACAATTCCTTTAACATGTTTCTTAATTGTTATTACCAATTATTTTTGGAAAAGCGAAAATTAACAGAAAAATATTGGCTACAGATTTATTATTATGTTTATATTATATTATATTATGAAAAAGTGTGTTGATAACGGATGTACTCGAATTAGAAAGTTTTTATTTTTGTTGTGGGAGCTCTTGAATCTCAGGAGGAACAACTTTTACAAAAGCGCAACATAATCTGCTTGGCTCATTACCCAATTTTTTTTGCATTGCATTTATTGCATATGTATTTTATGTATTTTAACACGATTCAATTGAGCATAGTTAAAATTTGAATTATAAAACAATGGATTGCTAAGCTAACGTACTATTACTGCGTACTAAATCAATACACTCTCGTTGTTCGTTAATTCTCTGAAATAAAAATGAATATGTTCATAAACATTATTATAAGAAATACAGGAAATGAATATACAGAATAACCTATCAAGTTTTCTGTGCATAAGAAGCTATTTTAATCTTACCTGTCCTCGATTCACTCAGAAGTTACTGTAATAACATTATAGCATTATGTCCATCCAGAGAAACTACACTTTCCAATAATGAAATAATAATTAATTATACAAATCGGTTAATTTAGCTTCCGATATTACTTCATACAAACACAGAAACATTGTCTGTAGGCTATGTTTCATAGCTTTCGATTGTTGTGTCCAATGCCCCTTATAGACGAAGTCATTTGTTTTTTAATTCAATACACCGCCTTAGATGGCAGTTATTTTAATTTTAAAACTCATTTATCTCATTAAATATCAGTCCTATCAAAATTTTTCAGAGAATAAAACTTATCAGAAATCGTTTTTAAAGAAACTTTTGTTATGTAACATATTTCATAAAAATCAATAATAAGCGAGATATTTCGATTTATTTAATTCAGGCCCCTTATAACCCCCCTTTTTAAATCATGTATTTTGAATGCCATATAGCCTATAATCTAAGTTACAACGAACTTAATTTATATTCCAATTTTCATCGAAATCAGTTCTGCCATTATCGCGTGAAAAGGTAACAAACATACAGACAGACAGACAGATATACAAACAAAAATTTCAAAAAAGCTATTTTCGGTTTCAGGGTGGTTAATTATATATGTTAGGACCAATTATTTTTTAAAAATCGAAAATTACCACAAAAATTTCGGCTACAGATTTATTATTAGAGTCGCCCTGGTTGGCAAGTTGGTATAGCGCTGGCCTTCTATGCCCAAGGTTGCGGGTTCGATCCCGGGCCAGGTCGATGGCATTTAAGTGTGCCTAAATGTGACAGGCTCATGTCAGTAGATTTACTGGCATGTAAAAGAACTCCTGCGGGACAAAATTCCGGCACATCCGGCGACGCTGATATAACCTCTGCAGTTGCGAGCGTCGTTAAATAAAACATAACATTAACATTTATTATTAGTATAGATAAAGATAAAGATAAAGATAAAGATAGTCTATTGTGTCCCATGAAAGGCAAAGGCCTCCTTAAACATGGGAAAGCTCTACTTGCCTAACGTGGTGAGCTAGTTCACGTTAGACGTGATATTTAAGTCTAAGAACTTGAATTCCTTTAACAATGATTCTCTCACTGTCTTTCACAACTTCCTGTCTATGCACAATTGTCCCTCGAGTAGTTCCCACTTTCTTCTGTCTCTTGCCTCTCTGGACCATTGTCGACCTGCCTGTTCTTTGAAGAAGTCTGCCCATCTGCGCCGAGGTCTGCCCTGAAGTCTCCTTCCTATGCGGGGGTCCCACATGGTAGCTCGGTATGCCCATCTGTCGTCTGGTAGCCTGGCCACGTGTCCACCCCATTTCCATTTGGGTGTAATGGCTGCATGTGTGATGTCCTGTGTATCTGCTAGTTGGTACAGTGTCGCATTTGGGATTTTCTCCTTCAGTGATACGCCCATAATTTTGCGCGTCATTTTCCTTTGCCACGTTTGTAGTTTGGTCCTGTGTTTCGCTGTTAGCGACCATGTTTGGCACCCATAAAGTAATACAGTGATATAATGGCGCATGTGCTGGTCTAAGTCGAAGTCGAAAAATATTAGCTTGAATCTTTTTAGCTCCCAAGTAACTTAAACTAAATTTCATTTTCATTGCTGCAGGCAATTCTACACATTGGAAATACAACTGCACAGAAAATTATATAACATTTACTGCCAGAATCTAATTTTCGGCTTAAACCAGAATAGTGCTTCCAGTACAAACTCGCATTGCAACGGAAAACGGAAATTAAAGAAGCCTGAAAGCATAACATGTAATATCTGGAAAGCGGCGGAGAAATGCGAAGTTAGGTAACTTAGTTTTCACTTCTTTATATTCGGTATCACAGATTATAATTCTTATTCTACTGACTTTTAGGTGATCTATCCTTTTCTTAACACACATCTTTCTACCACTTTCGCGGTGTCCCGGGGCTTCCTCTGATAATATGTTTTATGCTATTGCTAACTTTAGCTACAGACGAGACTGTTAGATGCCATACGTGTGATATATTTCTATTAATTACATTTTTTTTTATTTTATTCTCTTAACAGCTTGAATTTTGTTGCTGTCGAATGCTGTTCTTTGTAATTAATATTATCTCTTATTGTTTTTAAAGTTCTCATTTCTACAGTCAGAATTTGTTTTGTTTTTTGTAGCACTGGAGTACAGTTCAACCATTACTTGAGTCTACAAGCGAGTTGGTCTTAAGATTCAATTTAAAACCCCGTAATTAAATTTTAGCCTAAATCATGTAATAAATAAGGACAACACACAAAACTGTACAACATTTCTAGGAGTTTTAATAGGTTCCATTAAAAACGTGGGATAACCATATCGAATATATATGCACATAGTTATCAAGAGTTTTATATTTTTAAAACAAACTAATGATACGCGTTTCTCAAAATTATTTAAGATGTGCCCACTTTTCTTTCCTTCAATCGATAATCCGATATGCCTTAATTTTGTGGGGAAATGCTACCAAAATTGTTAGTGCCTTAATCTTGCAAAAGAAAGCCATTAGAATTTTATGTAAATCAAACTATCTTGAACATTGTCGACAGAGTGCTGCATTGGAGTTAAATCGCTCGCTTGAACTCAGTCGAGTGTCCCACCCTCGAGTGAGATACGATCGGTCGTGATACGCTCGTAATAAATAGAAGCACAGTACAAGGTCATCTCACCAACATGTCTTATCTAGTATGGAAGGCGACAGGTAAGATACACATATGTTTTGCCCACACGGTAAAAATAAGGCTTTATTTTCTGCGTTTGTGACAAACGTTTAATGGAAGAGTCAATGGAACGTACCAAAACAAGCACATGAAGTTATAAATAAAATAGTATGAAAAACTTCTATATACAGTTATTATTGCTAATTAATAATTATTCAATATTTGATTTACCACACATAGCCTATAATATGATAGATCCATACAAAGTGTTCCGCCTACATACTGCGACAATGTAGAAACGTTTTACAAAATATTATTGATACAGCAGTAGATTAATAACAATATTAGTACAGAGATAACGTCACAGAAAATATAAGAAAAGGAATAATCATGCTGCACAACTGTTACAGACGCAAAGATTGATACACAAATTATTTGAGATTATTATTATTATTATTATTATTATTATTATTATTATTATTATTATTATTATTATTACCAGAAAACTTGATACAGTTCTTGCATTATCGTGATTGTGTTCTCCGTTTATAATAATTACATTTACATCCAATAACAACTATCAGATATGGCAAAAACACATTCACTCCTGTGTGGAAAAAAAAAACATTTACCTACAACATTTATATTATATTTTAAAGCAAGTTTTGTAGTTGTACTATGGAGAGGTTAGTTAAACGCTGCAAAGTTTTGAAATGATAAACATCTATCATACGATGTTGCTAAACAGTTCATCACTGTAACAAGAACGAATGTCTAACGCTCGGCTTATACCGTTCGAGGATTTATCGCTCGTGACAATTTTACCCATCATGCATGTGCGCTACCTATGGGATTATGCTATGAACTACTTGGCGCTCGAGCGAAAACGTCCGATGCAGACCTCTGATTTTCGACCACTTTTCAGAGTATCATAGATATTTATAAATTTATGTATATATGATCTAGTACTTTACACTCTACACAATATCGACAATGACTCATTAGTGGCCAATATACGTGGTCGTGAAATTAGAAATAGTGAACAAATTAATATTCCATACTGTAGATTACATAAAAGCAACACAAACTTTTCTATTATGGGGATGAAAGTATAAAATAAGCTTCCCAGCCAATATTATAAGTTACGGTGCCAATCAGTAGCTTTAAAACTGGATTTTATAGGTCCAATTGGTTATTAAATAACCTTTTTTTACACTGCTGGTGAGTTCATAGAAACATTTTTTGTTCAGAATCACCAATAATATCACCCCTCACACCATGTACTTTTCCTCCTGACTCTCCCTTTTTATGTCTAAAGTAGCACATTACCGTACTTATTTTTTTTCTTTTTTTTTTTTTTTTGCCTCCCCAAATTTGTACATACTTTGATAGAAAAATTAGTCCCGCGCCGTGGCATCGCGGTCTAAGGCATCCTGCCTGACTCGCGTTACGGAATGCGCGCTGGTTCAAGTCCTCGTGGGAGAAGAAATTTTCTCATGAAATTTCAGCCAGTGTATGGAACCGGTGCCCACCCAGCATCGTGATGCACTTGGGGAGCTACGATAGGTAGCGAAATCCGATTGCGAATGCCAGCTGTAACGGCTGGAGGGGTCATCGTGCTAACCACACGATGCCTCCATTCTGGTTGGATGATCGTCCACCTCTGCTTCGGCATGTGGGCGTGAAGCCAGCAGTCGACTGGTCGGCCTAGGCCCTTCACGGACTGTAGCGCCACGGGTTATTATTGATAGAAAAATTACAGCAAGAAACTGATTTTTGTATTATAATACTTGACCCTACTTGGAGAGAACGTTCCAGAGAAATGAAGCTTCTTTCCTAGTGGACACCTTCTGGATTCGGCCATTTTCTCCATTTTCGTATCTGTTCATTTCTTCCTACGCTTCACAAGCAAAAGGGACAGAAATAAATTCATGGGCAGTGCCGGCGCAGGGTCGAGTAATCTAGTGAGAAATTCTGCATCTTCGGTGCATCTCTCAGATCTTCACGTATACTTGAACTTGCGTCTTGGAACCGACGCAGTGGACTGTGACACTGGAGACCCGACTCACGACTCCAACGCTTGGGGTCCCGGGAAAGAAGCGGATTGAGGGAAAGAGACAGAAAAGTATTGGGTGTGGGGCTATGTTTGAGTGAGTGAATCAATAACAATCTATTGTAAGCTACTTTATCCAGTGCCTGGGGTCAGCTGGCGGTTGGTTGGTCATCTCAACAAGCGAGGGGATTTCGTGCTAGACTATTACACCCCACGGCGTGGGTGACTTGTACAGTGTCATGCTTGCTTTATTGTCCTTCATGAGGAACTGATGCTGCCAGATGTGTCCCAATTCGTATAAGGACGAAGGTAGAGAACCTAATACAGTGATGGCAGATTCCTGCACAGCGTACACAATTCATGCACACGGAACCGGTTCTAAGGCAAAGCGGTGTCAAACATGTGAGAATGTGTTAGGAATGATCGAGTTGTTGGGATCATGCAAACACAGTGAAATAAATCATGCAAGTAATAAATAGTTTTAACAGTTAAAAAAAATGAAATTATTGATATTGTAACAATTATACTTCAATTTTTCTTTTCATTTATGTGCATATTTATTTCTTTATGTGTCCATTTGTTTATATATTTATTTGCTTACGTATGTATTTATTTTACTTTATTATTTTTTATTTTATTCATTTAATTCACTTATTTATTTATTCACTTAATCACTTTATTTACTTATTTATGTTCTTATGAATTAATGCATTGATTTATTCAATTATTTATCTATTTATTTACACATATATTTATCTGCTTATTTACTTATCTATTTATCTACTTATTTATCTATTTATCTGATTATTTACTTATCTATTTATTTGCTTATTTATTTATCTATTTATTCACTTATTTATTTACCTACTTATTCAATTATATATGTATTTACTTATATATGTATATCTTATTTACTTATTTATTTATACATGTATTTACTTATTTACTTCTCTATTTATTATCTATGTATTGACTTATTTACTTATCTATCTATTTACTTATTTACTTATCTATCTATTTACTTATTTACTTATCTATCTATTTACTTATAAATTTATTTACTTATTGACTTGCTTATTTATACAAGCTGACGAGAGATCTTCAAGATGCCATCGTCACACCATAATAAAATTTTCTGTAGCGATATTTCGTCAGCATCTTTATGGTGTACATTCAATTTAAATTATATTTGGTTCTATTTTTTTTCTTATGTCTTAGTCAATTTTGTCTGAAACCTGTTTATACAATTTTTCATTTTAAATTTTATTGTAAGCTATTCTGTGTCGCAGGGCAAACCCAAAATATTGGGTCAGACCAATAAATTAAATTTACTTATTTATCTTTCGATTTACTTATTTATCTACCTATTTACTTATTTATCTATTTATTTTTATCTATATATTTACTTAGTTATCTATTTATTTTTATCTATACATTTACTTAGTTATCTATTTATTTATCTATCTATTTCATTTCATTATTTATTTATTTACTTACTTAACTATTTATTTAGGCACTTAACTATTTATTTACTTATCTATATTTATTTATGAATTAATTAAATCATTCTTATATTTTAAATAATCCTATAACAGCTAGGAACCAATAATTTTATGTATACTAATTGTGTACTTTGTATGTTATTTTTATATGTATGAGTAAATTATTTTAGTTTGGGAGTTAAGAAGTATTTCTGGCATTAGATGAGCTGGGAATATTTCTAGTATTATTATTAGCAGTAATATAAAGAGCAAAAATACTTTCCGATAGATTCATGTCAACACTGTTCAAGAACAAACTGATGTGAATTAGTAATGTCGTCTACAAAATGTATGCAATGGGTATAAATAATGCAGTGTACAGCTCCGGGCAATTCTGGCAGAACATGCAGGAACGGTTGATTGATGAAGTGTTGGTGCCCCCTGCTACTGCGATAATGCCGCCTCTTTACTCCCATAGTTAAGTGAGTATAATCATCTTAACATTTATCACCGATGCCACAAACCTCAAGGCAAGGCGCAGAAAGACCTTAAGCAAAATAAATCAAACAGAAGGAAGCGAGCCAGTTCGTGGCGTTCGTTGCGCGCGAGCAGAGACTAAAACGGCGGCGTAAAGGAACTTTGTTGTCGCAAAATTCGTAAAGAACACGGCGCAGAGCAATTTCCTTTGATACCTCCAAGGCAATAACGAACAGAATCACGCCCCGTTAAATTTCACAAGTTACAGTCGTGTTATCTTGCATGGCATTTATTCGAGAAGAAAATATGAAAATTTCTCACGGCTTACTTTACAAATTCCGTGTAAAAACAACTTTATAATTATGTGGAGATTAAATACACGGTGAGCATTTTAACGGACTTCCGTAATCAAGTTTTCTTCTTATCGGCGACCTCGCTTCCAGTCGCCGTCAAAGTAAACCATTCGGTGTTCGGCTGAATTTAATTGAAAGAGAGGGGGAAGCACCATACCTATCGATCTTCATACAATTTCATTTGGAGTTCATGCAGCGAATGAATTTAACACATAAATAGTTTTCGTAATATGCAGTCAAGTTTATACGCGTATAGGGCATGTTTACGAAGTGCCGAAATTCTTATTTGTATACTCTTACGTAAGCAACACGAAATGGCAATGGTTTGCGTCCTAACCTAACTTGCTGCCTATGGGTAAAATTTAATTATGTAATAAGAAATATGTAGTGTCTCTGTTAATAGTTTTTATTTATTATCGTAATTAAGACAGAGGTTAGATTGGTATCTATTTTGCTTCATCCGTAGGCTATAACCTTTCGTATCTGTTACAATACTAACATCTCACATAGTAAAACTACAGTATTCAATTAATTCTAACCTATATTAGAATAGAGGATTTACAAGTGAAAAAATTAGCTGTGTTTATGTAAAGTAAAAGTGATTCTGGCGTCTTGTGAGAAAATAGATTTAATATAATATGCCTACATAATGAAAAGCAGTCTGGTGTTTACTTGTAACACATACTACAATGAAGAGATGGGCAGGGCATGTAGCACGTATGTGCGAATCCAGAAATGCATATAGAGTGTTAGGTGGAAGGCCAGAGGGGAAAAGACCTTTGGGGAGGCCGAGACATAGATGGGAGGATAATATTAAAATGGATTTGAGGGAGGTGGGATATGATTGTAGAGACTGGATTAATCTTGCTCAGGATAGGGATCAATGGCGGGCTTATGTGAGGGCGGCAATGAACCTCCGGGTTCCTTGAAAGCCAGTAAGTGAGAGGGGAAATTGGAAGAGAAATTTAAAAGATACGCGAAAAAGCGTCCTGCAAAGGGAGTTCGGGGATGAGAGAAACTGAATATGTGAGCTCCAAGCCTCTTGGCCACTTATCTCACTCCGGGTTTCACTGTTCCTCTGAGCTCTAGAAAGTTTTGTAGGGAAAAAGCCAAAAATATACATAACCTCTTTGGTACCACATACTGCGGAGAAAGATGCGTTCGATAAGCTGACTGCATGATATTCAGTGTTTCTAATAGCCTCTTTTATTCCATTACCCAGCGGTCGTCAGCACAGAGCACCCTGGGGCTAGCGTCTCTTACCCGCGGAGAACACAGTGCACCATGGTGCACACGTAGCTGCTGGCGGGTATGCTCTCTACCTCTTCCTGCTGCACGGCGGGGCACACGGGACGGCTCCGCTTAACCTTTGCACATTTCAGCGAGTGCTGACGACTACTGCCCTTACCTGTAAACGGAACTGAATCCCTCAGTTATGTTATGAGTAAAGACAGCAAGTTCAGGTATTCATTAATGCATAGTCTTCTGCTGAATGGCAGGTCTTTCATTGCAAACCCAGCATGCTCCAATCTACCCTCTTTTCCGCCTTCCTTTTAGCCTCCGCATACCATCTATATGGCTTAAAGTTGTGTATCATCTGATATTTTCTTCTGCCTCGAACTTTTCCCTTGTTGAGTATTGCTTTCTGTGCACTCTTCAGTAAGCAGGTTCTTCTTAGCCAATTTCTTTTTATCTTCCTGCTCAGCTACAACATTATTCTTTCTTCATCCATTCTTGTAGCACAGTTTCATTTATTTCTTCTGTCCATTTCATATGCTCCGTCCTTCTCCATATCCACATTTCAAATGCTTCTAGTCATTTCTCTTCACTTCGTCGTAATGTCCATGTTTCTGATTCATACAATGCCACATTCCACACAAAACACTTCACCAGTCTCTTCCTTAGTTCTTTTTCCAAAGATCCGCAGAAAATGCTCCTTTTCTTATTAAAATAGCCCTTTGCCATTGCTATCCTCCTTTGGACGTTTTCGAAGCAGCTCATGTTACTGCTTATAGTACACCCCAAGTATAAAATATTTGAAGCTGTCCATTTGTTCTGCCTTATTTAGAATTCGCATGTTTACCTTGTATATTTTTTCTTCCCAACCATTGTCTTCGTTTTTTTTTTTTGCATGTATCTTTATCCTCTACTACTCACAGCTGTCATTTATTTCTTAAATAGACAGGCAAAAGAGTATATTAAAATATTTAAATAGGATAGGCAAGGCAAAAAGATTTGCACGTCATAAATTATTTTGTAATTTTACATTAACATTGCTACCATTTATTTATTTATTTATTTATTTATTTATTTATTTATTTATTATTTAAATAAATAAATATACAGAATATAATTACAACAATAGAAATAGAAATAAAATAATACAATCAATATAAAAAAGAAGATACGGTAATATTAATAAAATTTGAGGACCGAATGAGCAGCGCTCGTGTTTGGTCGCAGTTCAGATATATTATTAATAGGCCTATAAGGGAATGTACAAAATAAAATAAAATAGGAACTAAAATTAAAATTACAGCTACAGTCAAATTATATAATATAGTATATTAATATAAGAAGAACATGTTTTCTGGTTAGATAATACTAAAATTGTGATCAACATTTTTGTGGGTTTATAAGAACAGCCTGCTACAGAATGCAACCAAGCTTTTTTTTAATCTACTGTTATGTTAAATCTCCTATTAGAGAGCGCAGTTTTTACATTAAAAAATAGTTTTCATTATCAATAAATGGTATTGTGGTAGATTTTAAACATAGTACGATATACAAAGATCCAATTTCACTTAAATAGAATTATTATCCTATACAATTTTTTAAATTTTATTAAGTTGGTCTGTATTAGAACACTGAGTGAATTTGTTTCACATTTTCCACTCACAACTCAGGCACACTTTCCAATTTTCCACTCTGTCTTCTAGGAACTGACCTATTTTTCCAAGTTGGTCGATTACTTCTGATTACTTACTTATAAATGGCTTTTAAGGAACCAGCAGGTTCATTTCTGTCCTCACATAAGCTCGCCATCGATCCCTATCCTGTGCAAGATTAATCCACTATCATCATAATCCACCTCCCTTAAATCCATTTTAATATTATCCTCCCATCTACGTCTCGGCCTCCCCAAAGTCTTTTTCCTCCGGTTTCCCAACTAGCACCCTATATGCATTTCTAGATTCCCCCATACGTGCTACATGCCCTGCCCATCTCAAACGTCTGGATTTAATATTCCTAATTATGTCAGGTGAAGAATACAATGCGTGCAGTTCTGCGTTGTGTAACTTTCTCCATTCTCCTGTAACTTCACCCCTCTTCTCCTCAAATATTTTCCTAAGAACCTTATTCTCAAACACCCTTAATCTTTGTTCCTCTCTCAAAGTGAGAGTCCAAGTTTTCTGATAGAATTAAAAACTTTTTTCAGCTCTGGAGAACCAAAAAGTTTCTTAGCTCCAACTGATGAGGCTTCTTCCTTAAGAAGATTAACTATTTCAATTGCATTCTAGAAATTTGAAGCATAGCTTACTGCTGCAATACGGAAATACATATATGACTTAGTGTCTTTTAACAATGACCTATTCAACTGTTGGATTTGTGAAGATGGCACAGATTCATGATGTAGTTTTGTTTCGAAAAACTAAAGTGATCTGCTTGACTCAGCTCTGTACACCTAAAAATGTTCCCCCTAATCGATTAATCGATTAATTTGTGTTGTAAGATTAATCGATGAAAAATATTTAATCGAATAATCGAGTCGATTAAAATTAATCGGTTGTAGTTGATATTAATTAATATTCTGTTAATTCAAACTTATACGAAAAAATTCCGACAATATTTCTCTCTCGGAAATTGCTTACTTAAAAGGACAATAGTACTGTTATTTTCTAACTGTAAACCAGGTAGCGTAGGGAAAATCTTTGCACAAACACTTCAGAAAGAGATGGAGATATGAGGACAGTGACCTAGTCTATCTCTACTGAAAGTTGAAACACAATGCGAAACTCTTATTAAGTTTTATGGTTTTCCAAGAAAACTTCCACCTTGTTGTCAGTTCATCTTCCTAGCATATGAAGGACATAATTTTTTGGGATTCGTCCCCCTCATCCCTTATAAAATAGCCATGTCTACACTGTGTGCAAGTAAGAGCGTAACCACCTTCTTCTCTTTCTAAAATCGGATAATTCGACTACAATAGGGGCCAGTCTTCTGTTTCGACCGCTGTACTTTTGCAGTTGCAGCTTTTTGCAGTTTCTATACTGAGTTTGTATATGAAGGTTGTGTGTTTAGTTTGATAAAGAAAAAAAACAGTTTTCTCTGGTTTGTGAAGAGTGTAAACTCCATTATGTCATATGAGAATTTGAGAGGTAAACTCAGTGAAACGTTTGGATTTAAATTGAATGATCGTGACGTACTTGACAGAATAATAGTACATCATGCAACGAACCTATAATGGTAGTAATTAAGACGCGACTATGTTTATGAAACGAGCGCAAGCGAGTTTCATAATTTTGATACGAGCGTCTTAATTACCATTATAGACAAGTTTCATACTACTTTTTATGCTCGACCATATTTCTAACTTGAAATTATTCATAAGTATTCATGTTATTCTTATCTGACTGGGGAGCAGAACTGACCTTGTGCAATATCTCGTAAATTGTGACATGTGCGCAGACGCGAAAGTATTGATTTTTTCCGAGAAACAAATGTCGACATTGACCTTGATATAATCTAGATAGTAAAATAAACATTAATCTTGATATAACCTTGAAATTGATTTAGACATTGAAAAACGAGATGACAAATTGAATTTATTTGAATATTATTTACAATTAACGCTAATTATTATAGTAACAGAACATAACCTTCTGCGACAGTATTGGATTTCCAGCCTCCGTGACGTTTCGCTAGTTGTCTTTCCATTGCATATCCGAGAATAATCGATACTTGCGCTTTCGTATTGCTACAATGGTGTTTTCTGATTGGTCGAACACCTGAACTTTAATGAATAGGTGTACTTTAATGAGATCCATTAAAGGGCTGCTACCAGGTGTATAATTACTAAACGTAGAGCGGCGCTTAATTCGGAGCATGTGAATGCACTCACATGTTTAAAATCATGGATGAAGCAGTATTATTAACTAGGCAAGTCTTCATACTTTTTGTTACATGTTTGTCTCAAAAATTCCAGGAGAAATTGACACAATAAATTATAAGCCTCATAATAAATATGTTAGTAAGTAATTAAAATAGTTGTTTTGTAATATAACGATACAATATATACAGATATACAACATTTATTAATCGACTAAATTCAAATAGTTAACCTCTTAAATATTTTGATCGATCAACAGCACTACTAATAATCCAATTTTTGTTTTTACGGCGTTTTTAATCCACGGCTGACCTAGCCAACACAATCGATAGGAAATCTGCGTTAGTCTTGTATTCATGTTCATGGATTTGACCTCTCAAATACGGAAAAGTGATTATGTTACCTTAACCTGCTATTATGCTGATACCGCATCGATACGAGGTGATGGTCAACCGCTATTTAACGGTTATGTCTGGCTTGCTAGGGTTAATACCTAGGGAGGTCAGTTAGCAGACCTCTGAGAGGATATAGAGATTATGACTTCATGTCCTGTCGTGAACATCATACTCTAATTAAAACGTAAAAGCTTCGCCGTACAGGAATCCGCTACGAAGATTGTGTGTTTTAATTAAGATATTAAAATAACGATGTCTTGAAGAGCTAAAATCTGCACCGAAACGGTCTGCATAATTTCAGCTGGTATCGTAACTAGCTACGGACGCATTTAATTCAGAAAACGAGTTCAGCGCGGTATCTTTAATCCAAATAGTATGAAATAACGGTCTTCTCGCTACATTTTTCTACGTGGTTCTTTCTATCTTCTGCATCATTTCAGCGTATTATATTCCACCTTATCCATCCCATACTCTTGCTCACCTCTTTTATCTTTCCTCCTCCTCATCCACTTCATCATCTTCCACAACTCCTCCTCCATCTAACCATCATTCCACATTCACTGAATTTCTACAGCTCAACCAATTTAAGTCTGCGAGCCGAGAGGGGAAGTTGGAGGCAGTTCTGTAGTGAAAGGAGGCGGTAACGAGAGGAGACCAGTACAGTCTCATATGACAGCAAAGTTTTCCTACTGTGCTTCAGTTCATAGAACGGTAACAATTGAGGGGTTACGTGGACTAACAACCTAAGTGACTTTAAGTCGTTATTTCACAGATCACATTTTCCGACACTCTTTTGTGTGCTTTATATTGTAACAAAATCTTGTTTCTCTACCTTATTCCTAAAGGGCAGCAGAATCAGCGTTGTATGAGTATGCGAGAGATCCGTCATCCTGCACTGAGTGTCTAGCGGCCCGACTGGCAAAGTGCGTTGTGTCTGTTCAATGTGAACACAAATGGAGACCGATTCTGACAATGAAAGTGGTGATGTGTGGGAAGTACTACATCCACGAGAGGTGTGAAAAGAAAAATAAGGAAAAGTAGTTGCAAAAAGGAGTGTGCAAAGAAGAGACGTAATTCCGGTAAAAGTTACATTTCAAGGAGCGGTAAAACAAAATCCGCTAAACGATGTGTTGTTGTAAAAACATGTTGCAAATTGAATTGTGCAGGTAAATTCAATCATCTTGATCAGCAGAGACTTTTCAGTGGATTTTGGAGTATTGGAGAAAAACAACTGCAGAACACAATGTTGTTAGGTTACATTGAAAAAAAAAAAACCTTTCCGTAACACAAAGAAACTTACGTCTGTAAGAACACGTTAGTATTCATTTGTATACAACGTGAAATTAGAGGGCACTAATGTCACTGTATGTAAAGGATTTTTAATGAAAGTGTTGCAAATTACAGAAACCCGTATGAAAACATGTCAGCAAGCTTTGAAAGTGGGGGCTGTTGCTACAACTGAAAATCGTGGAAAACACACAAATCGACCAAGGAAGATTGCACTGCAACTGGACTAAAGAATGAAAAGATTGGGGATGTCATGTCCTTGTTGAAATTCATGACAAAAGATAATGCTATGTGGCTACAGGGAATTCTGGACAGATATAGGCCTATTCAGATTTAAAAGTGCAATGATGGATCTGAAGTCACAGATGAAGATGAATGAAAACCATGTTTGTTTTGTACATTAAATTTCAACTTTAAAAACACATAACTTTTTATTTAGTATCATAAAAATGTATGAACAAAGGTCAACATAGTTCAAATATGAATAGGTCTTCAATTTAACTTATATAATAAAATCATTAATTAATTTTGTATATGTTATTTTCACAGTATAGTACGAAAGAATAGAGTTTATTTATGCATTTGTGATATTGTGCAGTAAAGTACAAAGTTAACAGAAGTGTTTCTCTTCTTATGTTACATAATATTCTCCGATAGAAACCATTTATTGGTGTTCTGTGGACTAACAACTTAAAAGGAAGTCGCTTTAACTTTTTTTTAAAATACTGTAGTTCAATAATAACTATTACTTCGTTACATTTTTGTGTTTAAGGAATGCTATATTGATAATATATATTTTAAAAGTTTGATGGAATATCACAGGAACACACAAAAAGTAATATCGTAATTTTCAACTTCAGTTTACTCAAAAGTATGGTTTTGCACATAAGCTGTTAGTCCACGTAACCCCTCAATTTAAGACGCTTTGAAATAAACTGTACTTCTACTTCTGCTTGACAGTGAGGTTTTGCGTTCTGATTGGCAAGCGTGGGCGTAGGAGAGAAAGTTGCATGAGGGGGGAGGCAGCGTAACTGTTGCCTTTATCTGAAGACAAAGACAACAAATGCTTGCGCTCCGTAGTGTATTTTAAACGATGTGCACACGTTGATATCTGAGCGTCAAGTGACGTATGTGGCAACTGTGTTTTGCCTCTACATTCCATCCTGATATCCCCACTCGCAGACTTGACTTGGACGAGCTGTGCCACTCTCTTTTCCCACCCACTTTCTATACTTAAAATCGCAGGGATGATGCAGCAATATTTTTCTTCCCCTTTTTCATTTCTTCTGTATTTATCTGGCAAGCAAACATTCTGATGGGGTAGATAAACAAGTTATTTTTTTCTTTCACCATGTTAAAAAGATGAAAACTCAGTTTATTTTGTATAGTTTCCTAAATCTAATCAATAAAGATGATTATTTTCTGTTCTGTCTTGAAATAATGCACCCTTTTAAAATAATTTCATACACAAATACAACTATTACATGAAATGCTCAATAGTCTTTGTAGTTTTATTCCCGTCAGCTCAATCAACAACAACAATCCAGGTTGCCAGGTGACGACAGAAAACGAAAACGAAAACGAATGAGGTGTATAAACAATTGAATATTCTTTCATATTTAAGTATAAAAATATAGGTGGCTGAATCGGTGAATTTTTCTTGAAGAAGAGGAATTCCCTGGGTGTCTAGAGTCTGGAAATTTGTATGAATGTGAGTGTGATTGTGAGTGTGCCGGGTTAATATTAATTAACCAATCATCACAAATATAAAAATACATCAGGACTGTCGCTGGGCAGTAACCTGAACACACGTTTCAGCGTCACATTGTTGACAAGTAACTCCATCTGTTAGCACAACCATAAAGCATCTAATAGATTCTTTAGAGTTACCAACAACGAAAAAAAAAATAGGTGGCTGACGTGAAGAGGTGATATCTAATAGGCAATTCAGACTGGGTTTAAACTTCCCCCTCAATATCTAATTGCTGTGTTTTTTGTTTAATTGAATTGAATTTAAATTATATAGTTATTTAGACTGGGAGGTTTTGAAATGAACGCTCTGTACATAAAAAACAAATTGTCTTTATTCTAGCAATGAAAAATATTATTATTATTATTATCATATTATTATTGTTATTATCATTATCATATTATTATTATATTATTATTATTATTATTATTATTATTATTATTATTATTATTATTACCACATGTGCTTGGGAGTTGCTCACAGGGAGAAGTACTCAGAATAAAACGTCACAACACCATACGTTCTATGAGCGCAGATGCACTTCGATCCAAAAATCTAGACGTTCACGAGGAAGTTCACTGTATTGCTGATGGTGGAAGCAATCGTAGGATCGATATCATAGCTATAAATAGAAATAAACAGACAGCCGAAATAATTGATCCTACAATCAGATTTGAAATCTCAGCCACTCAACCATCTGAAGTGAACGAAGAGAAAAAGAAAATCTACTAAACCCACGATTCAGTACCTATCGGCGAAATACAACATAGAAAAAATCACAGTTACCGGTCTCTTCTTCGGAGCGAGAGGCACCATCCCGAAAACCTTTGTAAAGTGGAGGGAAAAATACAAGCTGACGAGAGCTCTTCAAGATGCCATCGTCACCACCATAATAAAATTTTCTGTAGCGATATTTCGTCAGCATCTTTATGGTGTACATTCAATTTAAATTATATTTGGTTCTATTTTTTTCTTATGTCTTAATCAATTTTGTCTGAAACCTGTTTATATAATTTTTCATTTTAAATTTTATTGTGAGCTATTCTGTGTCGCAGGGCAAACCCAAAATATTGGGTCAGACCAATAAATTAAATTAAATTATTATTATTATTATTATTATTATTATTATTATTATTATTATTTAAACAATTTCATAGTGAAGTGTCGTCCCGTACCGTTTTATTGGTCAAAAGTAGTATGGCGTAGTAAAAGTGTAATAGTCTCAATTAAATTAAATTTAAACAAAGAAACCACTTCAATTTGGATATTAAGGAGATTTACAGCAAATTGAGCACTTCATTTGGATTGCGTAATAAACAACACAATTCAGAAACAGTCCCTTGTGCAGACGCTTGTATTTCCCTATTTTGACTATGCTGACATTTTACTGACTGACCTCTCCAGCGACAACAAAACGAAACTTCAACGTGCTCATAATTTGTGTGTACGTTTTGTAAGCAATGTTCGTAAATATGATCATATCACCCCATCCCTGGAAGCAATAGATTGGTTTAAACTAGATAAGAAAAGAAATTTACATTCACTTCTCTTTCTCTTCGAAATCTTGAACTCTTCTATTCCTTCGAACCTTTCGTTTCGCTTCACTTACCTTTCTTCCCACCACAATCTGAACACACGCTCTCGTCATGAAACAATACTAACAATACCATCTCATCGCACCTCCTCATACTCATCCTCTTTCAGAATAGTCCTGCCAAGACTCTGGAATTCGCTACCTCCTAGCATCAGGGACTGTCGAAATAAAATTGAATTCAAACGCAAACTTACTAGGCACTTGGTCAGTAATTGATTTCTTGTAAATAGATTCCTTAATCTATCACAAAATATTTCAATATCCGATAATTTCATCACTATACAATTTTGTTATTCTAGGTTTAATTTGTAATTCAGTAAATATAAAATATTCTTTGTTTTTCTATGATAAATTACCTAGCTTTCATTAGTCAGGTAATCTTTTCGTACTTTGATTTTTATTGTAATTGTAATTGTAAATTTAATATTGCAATTTTATTTGTAATTGTAACTGTAAATCTAATACTAATTGTAAATTTATTCTTCATATTATAGTTGGTATCTCCTGGTAGAGGGGCAGAGAAGGCCTGACGGCCTTAACTCTACCAGGTTAAATAAATAAATACTAAATACTAATACTTTTGAATATAGAGCCAAAAAAATGACGATCGAAAGGAAGTCTATACAAGAGATGGAAATATACGATACTGATGCAGGCATTTATCTAATTCTTGGTAGGAGAAAATACCGTACATACTTTTAGGAGTACTTTAGTAACATATTGCAATTACACATTAAAAATCTAAAAAGTCAGACATTCTGTCGATTTGATTTCTCCATCTCTTTCTGTATAGCCTACGTTGAGGACAACAGTAAGTGTTTCTACTTGAAGCTCTTCTAGAATTGCTTCATTTATTTTTATTGGGAATTGTGTAGCTTCTGTTTTATGCATGAATCTCATTTCACTCTTTGTTATCTCAGCTCATCCTGCTTTCTGACGGTCCAAGCCCCAGTACAACACAGCAGAGTTTGTTGTGCCACTACACTGTATACCTTTATTTAGTCTTGCATGTTTCTGTATTAATTTGGATTTAGAATAGGAATAATGACATCAATACCTACTACAAAATTCATTATTTTGCTATTAAAATCCTGTCAACCTTCATATAACTTACTCGTAAAATATTATACTGCCTATTACACTTTTACTACGTCATACTACTTTTGACCAATAAAACGGTACGAAAGGGCGTGTTTCAACCAGTCATGGATGTTTATAGCTACAATTTTATCACTTCCCTTAGCATTTGCTTATTTGTATCACTTCCCTAGCATTTGTGTTGTTTTTATCAGTTCCCCAGTATTTGTTTATTTGAAATAACTACTGAAGCTTTCCTGGCGACGTGATAACTCAAAATTTTCTCGGGCTTCCAGCCAGGTCATGAGTTGGTGATCCACCGACGTTTCTTCCTCTTCTTCAGGGTTAAATGATTTCTAAGGTTTTTTTTTTTTTTTTTTTTTTTTTACCTTGGGGATTTAGTGAGGTGAATTTTTAATGGCAGGCAGAGTAACTATCTCATGCCCCCATGTTTTAGATTGCTACCAGTGCACTTCATTAGAACCAGGTACCCAGCTTCGAAGCCGTTAGCCCTGTGAACTTACGATATATTTATGTTCCCCTATTATCATAATTCAGGGTTGGTATCTAAGAAATTAGCAAGTTCTTTGTGATAGTAGAAGAGAAAGAGAAAGGGTACCCAGCTCCTTAATTTATAGTGCCAGAGGGAGGAGTCAGCCGAGGAGTTGTGAATGAATGAATGAGGGGGGGGAAGTGGGAGGAGAAACTTTAAAGGTACGTGAAAACACGTCCTTGCAAGGCGCTGATTGGCTCTTATTAGTGCCGAACAGCACAAAGCAAGACGACACGTCGGCGTTCACGCCGCGGTCCGCACTACCTAATAAGGTTTTCCCCTTCAAAATTCTCTAGAGCTCCTTCAGTGGAGCAGCGTAACCCGGAGTGAGACTAGTGGCCAACAGGCTTGGAGCTCACATATTTAGTTTCTTGCAGTCCGAACCCCTTGCAAGGACGCGTTTTGCGTACCTTTTAAATTTTTCCTCCCAATTCACCTCTTTCAATTCAATTCCCTTAGTTATCATTTAACCCTTAAGATGAGGAAGATGAACATCCTCGAAACGTCGGTGGATCACCAACTTATGACCTGGCTGGAAGTCGGGAAAATTTTGAGTTATTTGTTTATTTGTTTACCAAATTTTCAAACTGAAAATTCGTTATGGTACTATAAAACATGCTTTGCGATCGTCATATGTTTAACGCAGAGACAGTCAACTGAAAATGGCTGCTCCGTTCAAACATTTTGGTGAAGCTAACATTAGTGAAATAGAATTTAGTAAGTAAATTAATACCTATTTTATTGTATCAGAGTACTTCTTTTCTTCTCATCTTTATATATTTCCTTCCGTTCTTATCACGTCCCTACCATTTGTTTCTTTGTTTGTCAACATTTCAAACTGCAAATTATTTACGGTAGGTCTACTATAAAACATGCTTTGCGATCGTCACTTGTTTACCGAATATAGTCAATTAAAAATGGCGGCTCCGTTCAAACGTTCTGGTGAAATTAACATTAGTGAAATAGAATCAATAAGTCAATTAATATTTTATTGTATTAGAGTACTTCATTACTTCTAATCTTTATATAGCCTACTTTCTTGTAATCGTGTAATAGTCAATTAAATCCCACTCGAGTTTTGAATTTCTCTAGATAAATCAAAACCTCTAGTGGGATTACTGTTGATAATGATAATAATAATAATAATAATCATCATCATCATCATAATAATAGAGAACTTATTTTTTTTTTATTATTGGGGAGTCTGCATTCGGTCATCACAAAGAGAGCGACATAATATAGTAATTTCACATGAATTTAATTAATTCCAAAATCATAAATAAAATATTGCATTAAGATAAGTTAAGGTCAAAGGGAAAATGGTCTGTACCTTCGAGAATATTACTTTCAGAAATGAAGTTTATTACATTTTATTTGACGTGTATAGTTTGTTCGATCTACACTAAAAAAAAAAAACGAGGATTTTGCAGAACGGAAATTGGACTTGGGTTACCATGGAAATGCTTAGGTAATGACGAATAAAATGCACAACCCGCTACACGTGTATAGCGATACACGTATAGCGGGCTGTGATAAAATGACATTCAACGGACCATTACTACGCACAAGGGGAATCCGCAGATATAAGGTTTTAAAAAAGGGATCTAATATTTTCAGAAAAAGTATTAATCATCAAAACAAGAAAAAATGTCTAATAGACATGGATCCGAAAATTAATTTCTTTGAAGAAACAAGTACAATGAAATTTATATTGTAACAACAGGATATCTTCTAAAGACTGAGCTCTTGCTTGTTTACTTTTATGACATCGCCTCTATACTCTTTCGCTTATTCCATTGCAATAAGAAACGAGCAAATAGGTCGCATTAACAGATAATATCCTACCGGTACAATATCAGTTTCTCAGTACTCGTTTCTTAAAAAATATTAACTTTGAGACCCGTCTTTATTCAATTTTATTTGTTCGTTTTTATGAATATTATCTCCCCTTAAATATTAGACTTCATTTTTTAACATCCTGTACATAAATCCACTTCGAAGCGTTTGTTATAGCCCATACGAAACGATGGAAAGTTGTGTTT
Source organism: Periplaneta americana (assembly GCF_040183065.1). Taxonomy (NCBI): domain Eukaryota; kingdom Metazoa; phylum Arthropoda; class Insecta; order Blattodea; family Blattidae; genus Periplaneta; species Periplaneta americana. The sequence goes on along the minus strand of NC_091119.1, from coordinate 173,481,097 downwards.
ATTTAGAATAAGAACTCGCAGGTTCATTTCCGCCCTCACATAAGTTCGCCATCAATCCCTATCTTTACTTACTTAATTACTGGCTTTTAAGGAATCGGAGGTTCATTGCCGCCCTCACATAAGCCTGCCATTGGTCCTATCCTGAGCAAGATTAATCCAGTCTCTACCAGCATATCCTACATCCCTCAAATCCATTTTAATATTATCTTCCCATCTACGTCTCGGCCTCCCCAAAGATCTTTTGCCCTCCGGCCTCCCAACTAACACTCTATATGCATTTCTGGATTCGCCCATACGTGCTACAATCCCTATCCTAAGCAAGATTAATCCAGCCTCTACCATCATACCCCACCTCCATTAGATCCATTTTGATATTATCCTCCCATCCACATCTCGGCCTCCCCAAAGGTTTTTTTCCTTCAGGGCTTCCAACTAACACTCTAAATGCATATCTGTATTCACCCACACGTGCTACATGCCCTGCTCATCTTTAACGTCTGGATTTAACGTTCCTAATTATGATGGATGAAGAAAACAATGCGTGCAGTTCTGCGTTGTATAACTTTGTCCATTCTCCTGTAACTTCATCCTTCTTAGTCCCAAATATGATCCTAAGCACCTTATTCTCGAACACCCCTAACCTCTGTTCCTCAAAGCGAGAGTCTAAGTTTCACAACCGTACAGGAAAACCGGTAATATAACAATATTTTATCAATTTTAACTTTCAGTTTTTTGAGAGCAGACTGGATGGTAAAAGCTAATCAACCGAATAATAGCAAGAATTTGCCATATTTATTCTGCGTTTAATTTTCTGTAGAGTGTAATTTATATTTGTTACTATTGCTACAATGTACATGATTTTTTCCACCTCTTCAAAGGATAAATTTCCAATTTTTATATTTACATTTCGTACAATATTCTGATCACGTGACATAGTCACATACTTTGTATTTTCGAGATATATACTTCCAAACCTAACTCTTTACATGCTTCAAGTAAAATTCCCGTGTTTTCCCTAATCGTTTGTGGATTTTCTTCTAACATATTCACGTCATCTCCATAAACAAGCAACTGATGTAACCCGTTCATTCCAAACCTTCTCTGTTATCCTGGACTTTCCTAATGGCATATTCTAGAGCAAAGTAAGAAAGTAAAGGTGATAGTGCATCTTCCTTGCTTTAGCCCGCAGTGAATTCGAAAAGCATCACACAGACACTGGCCTATACGAACTCTGCTGTTAGTTTCACAGACGCATTTTAATTAATCTGACTAGCTCGTTGGTAATTCCAAATTCAATATGAATGTTATATAAAGCTTCTCTCTTAATCATGTCATATGCGTTTTTTAATCTGTTAATAACTAATTACTGTGTCCTTATAATCCCATTTTTTCTCAAATATCTGTCAAATATAACACATCTGATCTAGTCGAACTATTACGCCTAAAACCATACTGACGATCTCCAAATTTATTTTATTATTTATATTATTATTATTATTATTATTATTATTATTATTATTATTATTATTATTATTATTATTATTATCATTATTAAGGGAGAATTAATTCATAGTTTAATTCATTCAGTTTATTAGACAATCATAAATCTTCAAGAAAGTAGTATTTATCCTAATTCTCTAATTATTTTAAACTCAATCATAGGAAGGGATGGAGGAAGAAATACAAAGGAGAATAACACAATCCTGGAAAGCCTTCTGGGCGCTAAAGTTTACAGGCCTACTCCTCGAAAGGTCCATAAACCGCAGACTCAGACTAGAGGCTCTTAACTCCTGTGTATTCCCGGTGCTAACATACGGTTGCCAAACCTGGGCCCTCACAGAGAGGCAAAAGACGAACATCGAAATATGCCAAAGGAAAAATGAAGAGGAAGATAGTTGGCGTTTGACTGAAAGGCAAGGTCTCCAACACGGCACTGCAGAAAATTACAGCTTCTGAGAACATCACACAAAAAGCCCTCATAACGAAGTGGAAGCGAGGTGGTCATGTAGCAAGGCAGCAACAAGGCAGATGGGCGTGAGAAACCACCATGTGGGACCCGTACATGGGAAGAACACAAGGCAGGCCAAGAAGAAGATGGGCAGATACATTCAAACAGCAGCTGGGAAGGAACTGGTCAACCATCGCCCGCAACAGGAACGAGTGGAGACAGATAGTGAACAAACTCATATAGAACTAAAATTTGACAAACTCTAGTGTATCTCACATAGTGAATGTGAATGTAAATATTGTTCACGTGAAATAGCTCATCATGTGAACCACACCAACCGAGCTTCCCCTCCTGTAGGAGGCCCTAGCCCTTCATGGGACACAGTGGCTTCAATCATTCATTCATTCATTCATTCATTCATTCATTCATTCATTCATTCATTCAATCATAGGTTTTATTCAAATGCAATAGTCTGTCTCCTGTTTTCTTTCATTTAATTAGAACTTATTTATTGTCATTATGTCGGCATATAATATTTCTTCAATAACATGTACCCATATATGTTCAAATATTCTTATTTCAAGTCATTCTTTCTACATAAGTTTTCATACATGATTAAGGGTTTTTAACGTTGCATTATCTGTATAGGAACGTAACATCTTGCGCAAGAAAGCAAAATAAGATAACTCCACATATACGTTCCCTTGCATACGAGCCAAGTTTCTTGCATGGAAATCGCAGTGGAGGGGCTCAATCTACACCCTGGGTTAAGGGTTGGAGTAACGCTCCATTTTCCGAGGTACTTGTCTTCATACACGGTACTTCTAGCCGGTTATATGAAAGCCAGTCAGCCTCCCCGTTCGTTCCTCAGCACATAATTATTCGCTTTCAGCTCTCTCAAGACTCTCGTGAGAAGGGATTGATCTTGCATCTCTTGCTGTCACATTTCTGCTATAGGTGTTCGTTTTTGTCTATTTCCTTTTCATACAGCACAGTCGTGACGCTCTCAACCAGGATCAATTCCCTCTGCTTCTGTAGCTGCAGACTACAAAAGCGACTCCGTTCCTTTGTTCCGGATTCCATCATGTCTATGAACGTATTAGTATTACTTGCTTTGTCAGTCTCTTTAGAAGTTTCGAACCTGACTCACAGACATCGCATAATAATAATAATAATAATAATAATAATAATAATAATAATAATAATAATAATAATAATAATAATAATAATAATACTTACTGGCTTTTAAGGAACCCGGAGGTTCATTGCCGCCCTCACATAAGCCCGCCATCGGTTCCTATCCTGAGCAAGATTAATCCATTCTCTATCATCATATCCCACCTCCCTCAAATCCATTTTAATATTATCTTCCCATCTACGACTCGGCCTCCCTAAAGGTCTTTTTCCCTCCGGCCTCCCAATTAAAACTCTATATGCATTTCTGGATTCGCCCATACGTGCCACATGCCCTGCCCATCTCAAACGTCTGGATTTAATGTTCCTAATTTTGTCAGGTGAAGAATACAATGAGTGCAGTTCTGTGTTGTGTAACTTTCTCCATTCTCCTGTAACTTCACCCCTCTTAGCCCCAAATATTTTCCTAAGCACCTTATTCTCGAACACCCTTAACCTATGTTCCTCTCTCGAAGTGAGAGTCCAAGTTTCACAACCATAAAGAACAATCGGTAATATAACTGTTTTATAAATTCTAACTTTCACATTTTTTGACAGCAGACTGGATGATAAAAGCTTCTCAACCGAACAATAATAACAGGCATTTTCCATATTTATTTTGTGTTTAATTTCCTCCCAGTATCATTTATATTTGTTACTGTTGCTCCAAGATATTTGAACTTCTTCACCTATTCTAAAGATAAATTTCCAATTTTTATATTTCCATTTCGTACAATAATCTCGTCACGAGACATAATCATATACTTTGTCTTTTCGGGATTTACTTCCTTATTATTACTTAATAATAATAATAATAATAATAATAATAATAATAATAATAATAATAATGAGCAATTTGTTAAGAACTGTAATTTCTGTATGCCCACTGTTAGGAATTCTGAAAAGGCCACATTAGTAAAATTTGAACAAGCTTCATATGTTTGTGATCAGTTCCACATTGATTTACAGTATTACAGAAAGTACATATTTGTTAATTTATTGTTGATGTCTTTTTTAAATGACAAGAAATGTATTGCATATCTAAGATGGATAGTTTTTCAACACTTAATGCTCTTAGGAATTGTTTTGCGCGTTTTGGACTTCCAATGTAATATTTACTGATAATAACAGGCACTTTACATCTTTTGAGCTTAAAAGTTTTTATGAAATGAATGGAATTAATAATAATAATAATAATAATAATAATAATAATGATAATAATGATAATAATAATATAATAATAATAATAAGAAGAAGAAGAAGAAGAAGAAGAAGTGAACCAAATATAAGAGACGAAGAAGCAGAAAAAATATACATACAGAGTGTTACGTAATTATAGGTACAAACCTCAGGGATAACTAGTGGACAATAAAACAAGGTAAAAATCGTAATAAACATACGGTAGGTCTGGAAACCAGCAGTTTTCGAGATATGTCATCATTGTGGCAATCAACTGAATACATCTCGTGTATTTGCAATCTGCTTCTTACTTGACGGACTTAGCTCCATTTTTCCTATATGAGCTACGCGATCTTCTGGGTGATTGTCTCTTTGGGAAAGACAGCTGCTATGTTACAAGCATGATGGAGCAATGCCGATAATATGACTGTCAATGAATAAATTAATGAATGGAGTGAATGTGTGAATTAATTAATGAGTGAGTCAATCAATCATTCAATCAATCAATCCGGAAATTGAAGAGAAACATTTAAAAAGATAACTAAAAACGCCTTCTTTCAAGGGAAATTAGGGCTGAGTGGTAGTGCCTATGTGAGCTCCAAGCCTATAGGTCACTTATCTTACCCTAGTACAAACCCTAGTAATGCCGCACTTCGATTATTGTGACGTTTTGTTAAGTGATCTAAGTTCTGAACTGTCAGTCAAGTTACAGCGAGCTCAGAATATGTGCATCAGATACGTGTGCAACATCCGACGATATGATCACATATCACCGTCCTTCGCAAGTCTCTCGTGGCTCCGACTTAAAGAACGCAGAACTTTACACTCTTTGTCTTTACTCTTTCGAATTCTGCACACCTCAACACCAAATTACCTTTCGTCTCGTTTCTCTTATCTATACTCTAACCACGACGTAAATACCAGATCACTTATCTGTGGCACGCTAAATATACCTCTTCATAGAACATCTTGTTATTCCTCATCTTTTACAATATCCACCTCGCGTCAATGGAATTCCTTGTCACAAAGTATTAGGGGCTGCAAGACAACAAACACCTTTAAGAACAGCTTAAAAGATAACCTTATTAGCATTTCACTCCAATCATACTGATTTAAAATATTACTGACTACACTGTTGCTTTTTTTCTTTAGACATCATCCTGATTGTGCTGCATTTTCAAAATTGTCTCATAATAATCTCTTTCTATTATCTAATATAATTTGAAATATATTAACATTCTATGTATTTTAGTTTAATTCTGCTACCCAGTTTATTTCAGTGTTTAATTAATAGTTCATAGTATTTTGTTGTTTAATTCGTAAATAACTCTTGTATACATGTAACTCTCATCTAAATCAATTTGTTGAATTCTTTGTAAGTTCATGCATATGTATATACACTTTTTGCTGGTTGTGTGGAAGAGAAGGCCTTACGGCCTTAACTCTGCCAGCTAAAATAAATCATTATTATTATTATTATTATTATTATTATTATTATTATTATTATTATTATTATCTATGTTTGTCATTCCTATGGTTTCTCCTTCCAAACGCACAAGTAGGTGCCGATGATATGGCATACATATTTCATTTATTATATAAAATGCATACGGCACAAGGCTATAACTGAACAGAGCGATATTATTCTTCCTTACGTTCTATCCTACTTACGATGTGCATTTTCGTATCCACCCTTTGAGTACGCAGATCAAATACTTCCAGGCACACAATAAAAGCGATTTTATTGCGCGCCAGTAAATTCTCTACTTGCTCTGATCGTTCACGGGAAAGAAAATGTTTGAAGTAACGTCTTACCTTGGATTCCATATGAAAGTGCGATCCTGTAAGAAAATTGCATCGTTTTTATGGAGTAGTTTTCTAGTCGCATGACGAAGGATTGGCATATCACGAGACCTTTGCACTCCGTAATACTGATGTTCCAGAAATCGATAAAGAGCGGGATGGGATTCACACTGGCTAGTACAGGGTGTTCTCCGAAGGAGGAGTCGATACATTGTACAAAATTTACTGATTTAATTGCAGTTTACCAATGTAAATAAAATAATAATAATAATAATAATAATAATAATAATAATAATAATAATAATAATAATAATAATAATAATAAAATTTTCGTAAAAAATAGAATCAAAAGCTTTAGCACCAGAAAATGAACATAAATATTTAGGTATGTTACTTAGCAATAATTTTATATTTCATAGTCATATTAATAATATTATAAATTTATTCTATAAAAGCTCAGACTTTGTTATGAGAAATGCTTGTAAATTTAAAATCAAAATTATAATAATTATGTACTGTATAATTCCATTGTTCGATCTAAACTAGAGTATGCTGCGGTTATCTGGAATCCAGTAACTAACAATAATATATTGTTATATTATATACATTATAATAATTTTATCTTATCAGAGTCATGCTAGAATTCTTCAATATTTCCATTTTACTAGTTTGCAAATTAGACGAAATTGTCAATCTTTAAAAATTTTTTTTGTAAAATTATTAACAATAAGTTGGATTGTGTTAGTGTATTTTATTATATAGACTAACATTATATCCACCAAGCTTAATGCAAAATTAATAAATTTATTTTTCATACCAAGGGAAAATACTGAATAACACAAAAATTCTCCAGTTTTTTAAATGTTGCAATTATGCAATAAATTACATCCTAATCCGAATTTTGATATTTTAAGCATGACATTTTCTAAATACAGAATAATTTGTTGCCATATGTTGCAGAATAATATTATTAGTTAATCTTAAGCTACTTTCACACAGTATTTTCAATTTCTTTTTTTCCTTCCTCTCGTTTATATTTTGTTTCTGTTTTCAATATGTATGTCTCGTTCTCCATGTTTATGTTTCATAAATTATGTAAATTGGAAATCATGAACATTTTAATTGGGCCTTGCCTGTTATGTTCATAAACAAATAAAATTGGCATTCATACAGTCCTCTCTGTAGATTGAAAACTCAAAAAAGTTTCATATCCATTGTTCAAGAATTAAAACAGAAAATCAATATCCCGGATTTAAAAGAAAACCTACAAATTAAACCAAACCTTTTAACTCTATTAAATATGGAATATAATCTAAATTTAACAGAAGAAATACTGAAATCAGAAGTAAACACTGAAATACTAAAACAATTGTCTTTAGAGACAATTAATATTAGATACCCTCCACAAAACTGGCTTCATTTATACACTGATGGATCCTTGATCTCCAGAGAACAAGGTGCCGGTGCAGGTGTTACGTGCTGTCTCTTCTCACTTTATAGATCTCTTGGGTATGGAACAACAAGTTTTGATGGAGAAATCATTGCAATAAGTGAAAATCTCAGGAATCTTCTATGCCACATCAGTAAATTTAAAAATGCAGTTATATTGTCAGACTCCAAAGCAGCTATTCTATCAATAGTCTCTAAACACACACCTTCATCTCAAACAGCAGAAATAACTAAAATGCTCCCTCAATTAATATCACTCAATAAAAGAATTGTATTCCAATGGATACCATCCCATTGTGGAATCCTGGGAAACGAGAATACGGATGCTTTAGCAAAGAAGGGCAACACTGCTACTTATAGACCTGTTACTAAATCTACGTATTACTCTGTGAAGAGATTTATTAAATCTACATACTTAGACTTCAACAAACAAAATTTGATAACACAATCCCAAGGAAAAAAATGGAACTCTCTGCATCAAAATCCACAGTTAATTCCCGATTTAAAACGAAAATCGTCTGTAGCTGCATTTAGATTGGCAACAGGCCATGATTGTTTGGCCAAACACCTGCATGGAATTGGAATATATCAGTCCCCTAACTGTCCATTGTGCAACTCAAACCAAGAAATGGATTCGGAACACCTCAAAATCTGTGCTTCAGTGGCTGGTCATGATAATATCTTTGAAAAATATTGGAGTGCAAGAGGTCAAATGACTTTATTGTCAAACGCCTGGCATTAGAAAACAACAACAACAACAAATAAAATTAATTAATTAATTAATTATAATTATGTACCATTTACTTTTATACATTACACAGCCATTGAAATTTATTTTCAGATTTGAAAAAGACTCGACTTTTTACAAAAAAAAGCTTATTTTGTGCATTCTACAATCAAATTGTGAAGATATAATTTCTTCCATCTTTTATTCTGTCTCTTTATTCTTTTTTTAGAACATTGCTGAATAAAAGTCCAGTAAACGAACTTGAGAAATACAGATTAGGAGTCAGTTTAATTGTTATTCTAAAGTCTGCACTAGTCTGCTACTCGTAGGTACATAAATGGCACTGAATACATTTTCACGTGTCTATTATTGAGTGAAAGACCTGGCTGCATATAGCGTGCTATTAAAAGTCTGGAACTCCAGGTGACCAAAGCAATTAATGAACTGGAAGCGCTAGGAGAACTCAGAGAAGAGAGAAGGAAAAAATCAATAGAGGCAAGAAATTAAATTAGCAATGTAAAGGAGGCATTTAAAAGGATGGAAATTGGAATAATAAGCAAATTTGTAGTTGGGGGAAAAGAGAGACTGAAATAAAGGGGATAAACCCAAGTACACAATGGTCGGAGGCTCCATTACTGATGTTCACCGGCAAAATGCTTTTCGGATAGATTAGTGCTGTTTGTGAATCAGTAAACATAGTGATAAGTTTCTGTTCAATTAGTAGTAAAATTATTAATATATGAATTATGTTACGGTATCGATAACTCCGTTCTGCATGGATTTTGTTGTTTTGAAATAAATGAGCGTTTCTGAATCACAATTTCACACTGATTGCAAAAATGAAATCCGTTTTCGCGTACCACGTCAGAATTTTTTACAATTCAAAATTTTATGTTTTCAATATTTTTCGTAATATAGTAATATTACAGTGTGCTTGTCGTTTGTTAAAAAGGCATGACAGCTTATACTTTAAAATTTATTACTTAAAATGTGACATAATATATTTTATTATGTTTGTATTTCATATTCATTAAAATCTACTGACTATATCCGCCCTTGGGGGATGTACAAAATTGTATCCTCCCTTTAAAAAGAACCGAGGTTAAGACATCCGTTATTTATTCTTGGAGATTTTTATCTGTCTGTACCCAACGTTATCTTTAAACAGGAAGTTGAAATGTTTAGTGTCTCAGGTCATAAATAAATTACGAAGAAAATATTTACTCTTAAAGATTGCTATTAAAACTAACAATGAATTAGAGAAATGACATAAGGTCCCTGTATATATATTTATTTATGGAAATGCAATCGAGCTTATGAGGCTACAGATTTCCTTACTGAGATAAAAAACTTAACCTCTTTTAAAAGTTGTTTTAAAATTAGAGGTTCAGTTTTGTGTTGTTGGTTGTCGTGTAAAAGTGAAGTGTGTGAGTTCTCATTTTTCTCGAGAGTATAACATAATAGTGTTGTTTCATAGAAATGTCGAAACGTGGTTGTGTAAATGATCCAAATTTGTTTTGCTATATATGTGGATCATACACGTTAGTAAAACAGAAACAGAATACAACAGCTTTTGTAAAGAATACTTACTTTCAATATTTTACCACTAAGTTAGGAGACCAGGACAAATCCTGGTGCCCCCACAAAGTATGTCGTAGTTGTGTTGAAGAGTTAAGGAGTTTGAAAAATGGAAAAGGAAGTCATTGTCCTTTGGTATCCCTATGATTTGAAGAGAATCTACAAATCATGGAGACGACTGTTATTTTTCTACAGTTAAGGTAGCTGGATATACTGCTAAAAACAAGAAAGAGATTGTAGGCCTATATCCTGACATTCCCTCTGCCATTCGGGCCGTACCTCATGGTCCTGATATTCCCGTTCCGCTACCCCCTGAATCAGATACATTGATTGCCATCTGTATCCAGTAGCACTGAAACTGAATCTCCAGTGGATCATACTTATGAACCAGACAATACTGGTGATGATAGATGTTTTAATCAAAGTGAGCTTAATGATTTAGTGAGGGATTTAAATTTGCGTAAATAATCAGCAGAACTATTAGGTTCTAGGTTAAAAGAAAAGAAAGTATTGGCTCAAGGTACAATATCTTTCATGGTACAGGCATCATGAGAAGGAATTTGTCCCTTTTTTTGCTGAAGAAGAAAATTTAGTGTAGGCTATTGCCAAGACATCATTGCCGTCTTAAAATGTTATAACATAAACTATAATTCCAAAGAGTGGAGGTTCTTCATAGATTCTTCTCAGATAATTTGTAGAAACAAAAGCCGCCCTAAATAAGGGATCGATAGATCGGCCTACTAATCAATTCATAAAGAATAATAAGTAAACAAAACAATTTTGTGACACTTGGAAAGAAAAAGAAAAAACATTAAGATAAGAAAACGTAGGAAATCATTTACAATAAAAATTTTGTTGGGTACAAATGATTACTAATTATAGCTAAGGATGATTTTAACATGTGAGATCCTATGGCATCAATCGTTGCATCAGAAATTTTATATTGTTTAAGTTGATTTAAAGTTTCACGTGGGATCGTGCCACGGGCACAGAACATGAGCCCAAAAACTGTCCAATGTGTAATGTGGTATTGTTCTCCAAGATGCTGACAACAAGGCTCATATATGACTTGTTTTTCACGACACACCTCTTGTGGCTGTTGCTCATGCATCTCAGAACGGATTGTGGGATCAAGAATGACACCCTTATCCCTCTGCCGATCAATTATGATGATATCAGCCCGTCTAGTAGAGCCATCAGAAGAGACGCAACCAACCTCCTCATAAACCTCATAGGAAGCATTCTGACGGATTGAAGCTGCGATGAGAGAACGAACCATATTATGTCTGTTGATTCGGAGCAATTCTCCAGGACGGCAGAAACCCAAGACGTGAGGAAGCGTTTCTTGCTCGTCGCATCTTCTGCAACGGGTTGAGTCAAGAGTTCTACCAGGGAGAGTACGCACAGGTATTGTATTACAGTTCATCTTAATGGCTTGCGTCCACCGACTGCTCGAAAGTCCCTTTTTGGTTGAGATCCACGAATTACCTTTCTTCCAGTGAGAATAGAAAACAACTCCCAAACCTTTACTTTTCAATTTGCTCCATTGATGAAATGAATCTTCACGCAATGCTTTTCTTAGTTTTTGAGAAGAAATACGTTCAGAGCAATCGAAGGTAATTGGTAATTGTTTAATGCAATGTTCAATTTCGTTTGGAAGATTCCGAGTGGCTGCTACATGAGGGTTGTCAACGTGTAAAAGTCTTTGACAAATATTTAAATGCTGAATGCAAGCTTCCCACTGGGCTTTAAATACTCCTAAACCTCGCAATCGTCTTGGTGCATACAACATAGCATCCGGGGTGTCAGTAGGAATGTTAATTATTTCCTTAACAGCGCTGCGAATTAATTTATCAATATCAGATAGAAATTTCACTTAAAAGTGTTTTGCTTCATAATGGAAAAATTGCGGACTATTACTGGATATTAAAAGGGCTGCTCTGAACAACATGCGAGGAGATCAAAGAGGAGAAAATTTGAAGTGCAATATTGAGGTAAGGTTGTGAAAGTGTTTATAATGATTAATTAATATCAATTAATGATTAATTAGTGGCAAATAGCAAATTGTGGCCCAGTTTTTCTCACAAAATTCTTGTTAAAAATAATTTTTATGACGTTTCACAAAGCAATAATTTCATTTCTAATTATTCATGAATTGACTGAAAACCTGACGTGTTGGGGAAAAAAATGGAGATTATTTTCGAATTCAGCACAAAAAATCCGTTTAGAATCGCCGATCAGATTGAAAACAACAGAAAATAAGTTTTGAAATGCAGAACGGTGTAATTATTCACCTTGTGCTTCAATCATTAATGAATAATGTTGATCAGTTTAATATCACACGAAGACAAATGACTGAGAGTCAAAATAACATAATTAAGCATTCATGATCATCACCATCATCATCATCATCATCATCATCTGAATTATGGATTATCGGACATTTGATAAAATCCATATCGTCCAACAGCACTAATGGTCCATTGACATTTGGTACAAACAGAAAAATCCAGTGATATTTTGTACAATTCATAGAGTCCATTGTTGAAAAAGGTCCAGGACATTTTATATGATGGTTATATTTGGTACAATCCATATGATCCAGTGTTGAAAAAGGTCCAGGATATTGGGTTCAATGGTTTGGTTTAATGTGTTTTTTCTTAAAAATATATGTGTGATATGTGTACTAACATAGTCCAATTCTGAAGTAACCTACTACATGATTGTGTTAATTTCTAGATTAATTCCATAATGAGTAATACAGTATTATTATTCATTACGGTTTCAGATAACTCATTTTCGTCATATTGACGTGTGAATCGTTTCAATTGTATTCTTGTTTCGAGAGAAAGCCTCGTGGAACGAAGAAGCGAACTTGGACTATTTAACAGGAAGGTCCCGTCTTCTTAAATTTAAATGTTGGGAGTATGACGACAGAAATGAAAAGACATGTCAAACTTTTATTTGAAATCCCAAACATCCTTATAATCCCAACGTTGATCGCGATAAAAATCATGAACACTATAAAAGTTTCGATGAATCTCGTGTCACTTTTTTATTTCTTAGAGAACTTTTCTAACTAATTTCGTGTTTACTTTTTTCTGATTTCATACATTTTCTTATTCTATTTTAAAATATGGCTTACTCGATATCATGTGTGATTTTAGTGTGCGTGCTCAACACTAAATTTCACCAGTACGTTACTGACTTGAAAAAGGAGGGGCTCGCGACAGGAAAAGTTTGAATGTGAGATGATAACTGCTCACGCGCGGATTACTCATGCAGTGCCAGCGTGATTCTTACCTGGATTTATTTTCGCGTGCATATTCCAGATCAAATCAAGAAGTTCCCTTCGTTTTCAGGTTTCACATCTTGCATAGGCTATAAAAAGGTTAGGTTAGGTTATTTTAGGTTTTTATTAACGAAGTCTGAGCATGCGTAGTTATCATCTCATAGTCAAACTGTTCCTGTCGCGAGCCGCACATCTTGAAAGTTCTGTATAAGTGCTGTTTTCAAGCTTTGCTGGAATAGCACTGAACGCATAATGACATTTAATTTTTATTTACCTACGGAGAAGGTCCTACAGGAAATATATTTTCTCGTACTATTTCAAGTGGAGCCTCTATTTCCCTAACATAATTTCATATCACTGTATGAAACCTTTCAAATGCAACATTTTCACGTTTGCCCTTTATGGTACAATCACAGACATAAAAATGAAAAAAAAATGCAGCATTATAAATAAAATGATATATCTGCTCTCAAGAGTATCACAGAATGACAAATATTGTCTTAAATGAAAGCTAAAAAGACTGCTATCAACAGGCTTCGAGACTTCGGACCCGATACAATAAGTTTACTGTGCTTGTACTATAGGTTGTTGACTCGCTGCAGGTAGTGAAAGGTAGAGATGTGTTCAGGTAACAACGTTGCTATTTAGAATAGATTACGGTAGTATAGGGAAACGCACACACATGGACATTCTGGAAATAAATATACATTACACAATGACAATGTCAAAAGAATGTGAAAAGCATTTATTCTCCTGTCTTTTATAAGCATTTGTGTTTAATTATACACAGTGTTAATGGTGGAAATAAACATGTAGGAGTTTTAATTTATTTATTTATCCTATTGGTCGTCTTTAGGAAGTGTAGTTACAGTACCGAATTGCAATGTACTACAAGATACATTTTCAGTGTCTCAAACGTAAATCTTTTTCAGTTGTCTACCAAACACAGTTTGTACTGTGAAAACATGCGCTCTACGTCGCATGACTTTATAGGAGCAAAACGAAAAAAACCTGACATCATTGCAGTCTCTAAAAGACATTCCTTCATTCTCGGGTGACTCTACGTCCACTAATTTGCTGTTTATATTAGGACACAATGCTCCATATCCGTTATTTTTACATAAAATTGATTTCCACTTGTTTTACACGTTCAGTAACCGGTGTACTTGATGTCTCATTAATTCTATGTGTCATTTCCTCAACTAATTTGAGGGCTTCCGGCATCTCTTGCTCTAACTTTTCTAACCATGTAATAGTTTCAGACACAGTTTGAAAATAGGTTTGTATGAAAACAAAATTATTCATCAGAACCTTCAAATTCAGAGCGTTTTCCTTTGCGTATTTGTTGGCATTCATTCTACAGTACCCCCACCCACTGTACGCTTTACCACTATACTCAGTACGCCGTTATGCAATTTTCCCACTGAACTGCTCTATCGGGTCCAAAGTTTCGAAGCCTACTAATCAATCTTGTTTGATGATTTTTAGACATTTTAATTTTTATATTTTTATTTTACATTTTTATGAACAGAAAGAAAGATTGCACGTCTATTTTTAACTATTCTCTAGTTTGCAATTTGACAATTTCCTCTTACAGAATTATTCATGTATAATGTGAGAATATGCCCTGAAAATTTTATTCAATTATCTCTGTTATTGTCTGAGATATTACGTATTAAATGCTGAAAAATGGAAAATAAACAAAGTCCGTATATTCAACGGAGAAGTTTGATCACAGAGGAAAGGGACTGGAGTGCAGCGGCTATTTAAAAATGGCGTAAAAACAATTACTTTCTTCCTAACGACCTTGAAATTTCGCTCAAATGGAGTCAATACTATGCAATACTTTTAGGCTAAAAATAAAATAATGTTAATTTTGACATACATTTGGTCATTCCTGTAGGTCCTTCGCCTTAAACTGAAATGGATCATTCTGGCATAACTTTATTGTAATAGTGGGAAACATCTGAATTTTTGAAAGAAAGTTACCTGTCGAACAACGGTAGCGATCATTTGACATGCTGTTACATGTAGTACGCTTTTATTAGTTTCCGCACAAAAAAGGCTAAAAAATAAAAGCATTTTCCATTTGCATGATAGTGTTCATTTTAAAAACCAGTTCCTCAGATCTGAATGAAACTTTCCTATTACTTTTTTATTGGGTTACTAGCCGTACCCGTGCGCTCCGCTGCACCTGTTAGAAATAAATATAAAGTAATTACATAATTAAAATAGGACGTTCGATCCAGGGAACAACTTTTACAACAGCGCAAGATAATCTGCTTCGCTCATTACCCAATTTTTTTGCATTGCATTTATTGCATATATATTTTATGTATTTTAACACGATTCAATTGAGCATAGTTAAAATTTGAATTATAAAATAATGGATTGCTAAGCTAACGTACTATTACTGCATACTAACACGCTCGTTGTTCGTTAATTCTCTGAGATTAAAAATGAGTGTACATAAATATTATTTTAAGAAATACAGAAAACGAATGTACAAAATAGCCTATCAAATTTTCTGTACATAAGAAGCTATTTTAATCTTACCTGTCCTCGATTTACTCAGACGTTACTGTAATAACATTATAGTATTATGTCCATCTAGAGAAACTACACTTTCCTATGGTGAAATAATAATTAATTATACAAATCGGTTAATTTAGCTTCCGATATTACTTCATACAAATGCAGAAACATTCTCTGTAGGCTATGTTTAATAGCTTTCGATTTTTGATGTCCAAGGTCCCTGTTTCGATTGTTGTTGTTCAAGGCCCCTTATAGACGAAGTCATTTGTTCTTAATTCATTGCACCATCTTAGATGGCGTTATTTTAATTTTAAAACTCATTTATCTCATTAAATATCAGTCCTATCAACATTTTGTAAAGAATAAAACTTATCGGAAATCATTTTTAAAGAAACTTTTGTTATGTAACATTTTTCACAAAAATTAATAATAAGCGAGATATTTCGATTTATTTAATTCAGGCCCCCATATAACTCCCCTTTTAAATAAAGTATTTTGAATGTCATATAGCCTAAAATCTAAGTTACAACGAACTTAATTTATCCAATTTTCATATAAATCGGTTCAGCCATTATCGCGTGAGAAGGTAACAAACATAAAGACAGACATACAAACAAAAATTTCAAAAATGCGATTTTCGGTTTCAGGGTGGTTGATTATATATGTTAGGACCAATTATTTTTGGGAAATCGAAAATTACCAGAAAAATTTCGGCTACAGATTTATTATTAATATACATTTACAACGCAATGGTTACCAAGAGTCTGAATGAAATGAAGGTGACAATGCCAGTGAAATGAGTCCAGGGTCCAGCGCCTAAATTTACCAAGCTTTGTTTCTCATGGGTTGAGGGAAAACTCCGAAAAAAAAACTCAACCTGGTAAATTTTCAAACCAGGATTTGAACCCGGGCCCGCTCGTTTGACAATCAGATATGTTAACCGTTACTCCTCAGCTATGGAGCCGGTTACTTTCAAATGCCAAGTCCTACCAACTGCGTCTCCTAATAATGCAGGATCTCCTTGTTCTCAAAATTGAGGTATTTCCAGTCGTAACATTTTACGTTTCATAAAAAGCCAAAAGTGTACGCGAAGAATTTTATCTTAGTAGATGTTTGACTCCGTAGACATGAAGACATATCTAGAAAGCAATCTTGCTCCAGATTTCATGCCAGCAATGTCATTTGTCGTCACAAAATATGGACGCCGTCTTTGCAACCAATAGGATCTGCAAAGTAATGAAGATCTTGCAACTTTCGTTTATTATATTCATGAGATGTCATAGAGTTTGCACTTTCTTGCTTACAATGTACAATTCTTTCCCCACTTTTGGTTGTCGTTTTCTCGAGGTAGGTATCTTTAAGTCAGGAAAGCTCATAGAGGTTTGCCCTCAATTTGAAAGTGGCATCAGGCCATTGACTACAAATGTCTGTGACGTAATGCGTGAACATAACCTCAATCTATGGCATTTGACTACCCATCAAGTTATGGCATCTCCTTTTTTATTCAAGATGTCTCGTTATGTAAAATTTCAACATAATATTTCGACCCACATTTCATTCATTCATACATTCAATGTTTTCTGCTGAAGTCAGGTGCTTCACAGAAAACCTACCATTGTCCAACCTTCCCCATTTTCTGTCCTCTTTTTACATATATATATATATATATATATATATATATATATATATATATATATATATATATATGTATACAGAGTAATTTGTAAGTTATGTCATTAATTTCAGGGGGTTATTCTTTGAGATATTTCGAACACAAAAGTTTAATACAATTTTGATCGTTTGTGCTTCCTTTTCCAAGATAAAAAATTGTTTCATATGATACATTTCATAGCGTGTTTTAGGAAAGTCATTGATTGGATTCCCAATATGCCCAGTCAGCTTAAGTGAGCAGTGTATTATAATAATACATGACTGAACGAATTTTAGTTTTGTCCTTTAAATGTGTAGAAATTTGATCCGAACAAATATAATTTTTCGTTGTGCAAAGAAATTTCAAAATGTTACATTTGTTAGGATCAAATTTCTGCACATTTAAAGGACAAAACTAAAATTCTTTCAATTATTTTTCACCATAATATAATGCTCTCTTAACCCCTTCAGTCCTGATGTGAATTATAGTGTACATTGTTTCTTTTTTTCTTTTTTGGAATGTCTCGGATACTTTTAAATATTTTGAAAAATTCAATGTGATAGAAATGGTTAATATTATTTTTGAAACATTTCTATATCTGAATTAAAAATAAAATTTAAAATTTTGGGGCCCCAAGGATCAAAATTGTCCCAAAATTTTGATTTTCTGTGAAGACTTGATTTAGGAATTTTGGATCCCTAGAATGATTATGTGACTAGTTTTTTTTTTTTTCGTTTAATATAAATTCAGGTCTGAAGGAGTTAAAGTGACTAAGAATATTAGAAATTAAATGAATGATTGTCCCTAAACAAACTATGAAATGCTCCATTTAAAGCAATTTTTTTCTCAAAGCATATAGATAACTTTTAAATCTGCTATGTCTTTTGATGTAGTTTATGATATTCGTATAGTAATTGTGTGTTCAGTTCAAAATATGGATAACTATATCAATTTTATTGCAAAAAGGTGGTAGCTTCATTATTTGTCATATTTTACGCCTTTCAATTGCTGATTTAGTAATGAAATGAAAAAGAGAAGGACTTCATTGAAAATTTAAATTTTTATAATGTGTCTTGTTGTTTTCCACAACTTTGTAAATATGGAGCTACCTCATTTTTCCTTACATAAAAAAGTACCCTGCATATAATTTGCGTATCAAAATGTTCAATACTAATTTGAACTTAGCATGAACATTAAAAAAAGACTGTGAAGTGTACGATTATGTGTGATGATTTTATCGAAAGCTATTAACGTCGTTATTAATGGAAAACTACATATAACTTTGTTAAAATCTTGATCTCAAATTATTTAAAAACTGAAAATAAAGAACTCGATAACAATCAGCACACCACAACATGGTTTAGCCTACCGCTTTGCTGTTTTCGTTTGTTTCGCGGGATATATGTTTGAGATTGCCGCCTTGGTTTGACAGAAAATTGTAAATGAAAGGCGTTGTGTAGAAATGATTTTGCGATTCTAATTACGTTGGAAAGTGATCCTTTCATGAGTGCCCGAGACCGTCAAAGGAAATGTTATAGGAATTATGGAAATATTAGTTTTTTTAAATATGAAAGAAGCGTGTGTGTATAAATGGTGTTAGTGCCATGATCAATGTATCATGATGGGAAATTGTAAATGAGAACAGTGTAAGCTTTATAACAGGCCTGCAGAAACAGCGCTCAACGAGCGCGCGCGCTCCTTCGGAGCGGGAGAGCGGTGTTTACCGCTCGCCGAAAAGGAGAGGAAGATACGTCAGAATGACATAGACTTGCTTAAGGTAGAGGAGAGGGAAACGACCACTAAGTTATCTACTGTACTCCAACTACGAGAAAGTCTTTGGGGACTGAGACGAAGCGGGATAATGCTGTGAATGAATGTTGATGTCATAAGATGTCATAAGGTCACACACATGGGTACTCGTATCTGTATTGGCTAGCTCTCACAGCACAAACACTAACATTGATATACTTATTTTCATACTACCCTAGTTACAAAATTAGATCACTCTTAATCTCCTGGTCTTTTAATCTCTCCATACAGGAAATAACATATGCAAGAGAGCGCATGGTTTTTAAACTGGCGTTATTACGGTAATATTATCTATCTACTTCGCACCAATAGATGACGCAACAGTAAGCACATTCCTTTCACGGTTGATCTCCTGGTTGGAGAACAGTAGTGGAATGCAGTGTGTATTCTCAGTAAATGTTTCACGTTGCTTACCTACTGCTACAGTACAGTATGGAGGAATCTAAAAGACGGAACATAACATTTAACATTTAACGATTTACAGCTCGAACTTATTGATCTTCAATCTGACCTAAAAGCTAAAGATCGTTTGAATAATACTACTACCCTGGTTGAGCTTTACAAGACTAAACATTAGCAATAATATCCATGACTACACAAGCTGGCTGTGAAAATGATTGCTATGTTTGGCTCAGCATTTATAGTTGTGAGCAACTGTTTTCTATAATCGACTTTAATAAAGGCAGACATCGAAAATCTGTAACTGATGTTTCATTACGATCAGTAGGCTACTGTTCCTTTCAGCTGCCAACAGCATAAAACCTCGTTTTCATGTACGGATAAATAAAAATATAACAAAATGATATTGTATATTTAAGTAGCTATGGAATTTCTATTACTTCTGTAAAATAAATATTTCTTTGTTAATTAATAATAGTCCAAGATAGTTATGCAAACACTGAACGGGAATTCATTTCATAAACACTCGTAATAGTACTTCCTTTTGTGTATATTTTGTACGAGATCATCCCTTCATCCAGTCCACCCTTATACAGAGCGCAACTAATATCTGCATTCCGCTCATGAGCTGTGAGCCGGCTCGGAGAGCGCAAACCTTGTGCAGGCCTGATATATAAGGTAGGTTCAATAGGTGATCCATCATGTAATCACTGCCAAGCTGTAAAGGAATGGCCGTGAATGAGCATTTAATTCATTCTGCCACAACGGTTTAGTGTCTTTTCCTCAGAGGCGTGTTTATAAAGATGTCGCCATGTAATTTGTCCTCGAGATTCGCTAATGGCGACGAGTGGGCGGACGGGAGGAACTTACAGTCTGATCAACCACATAGCGTCTGGGTACAGTATCGCGAAGAGGAGTGTAGTAAGGGGAAGACTCCCGTCACGTGACCTGAAAGTAGGAGTGACTGAACAGAAATTGGTTTCTGCGTCGCGGACAAATTACATGGCGACATCTCTACCAGATATAGATAGAATCATTTTCAAGAGTGAAAACATCAAAAGGAAGTAAAAACGAAAATTTTTTCTACATCACGTCATCGACAGCTTCACAATATCATAACGGATACTAGGGAATACTAAAAATGTTGTTTACTTACTTACTTCCTTACTGGCTTTTAAGGAACCCGGAGGTTCATTGCCGCTCTCACATAAGCCCGCCATTGGTCCCTATCCTGAGCAAAATTAATCCATTCTCTATCATCATATCCCACTTCCCTCAAATCCATTTTAATAGTATCTTCCCATCTACGTCTCGGCCTCCCCAAAGGTTTTTTTCCCTCCGGCTTCCCAACTAACACTCTATATGCATTTCTGGATTCGCCCATACGTGCTACATGCGTTGCCCATCTCAAACGTCTGGATTTAATGTTCCTAATTATGTCAGGTGAAGAATGCAATGCGTGCAGTTCTGTATTCTCCTGTAACTTCTTCCCTATTACCCCCAATTATTTTCCTAAGTACCTTATTCTCAAACACCCTTAACCTATGTTCTTCTCTCAAAGTGAGAGTCCAAGTTTCACAACAATAAAGAACAACCGGTAATATAACTCTTTTATAAATTCTAACTTTCAGATTTTTTGACAGCAGACTGGATGACAAAAGCTTCTCAACCGAATAATAACAGGCATTTCCCATATTTATTCTGTGTTTAATTTCCTCCCGAATTTCATTTATATTTGTTACTGTTGCTTCAAGATATTTGAACTTCTCCACCTCTTCAGAAGATAAATTTCCAATTTTTATATTTCCATTTCGTGCAATATTCCCGTCACGAGACATAATCATATGCCATGTATTGTGGATCCCTATCACCACGGCATGGCGCGTCCTCAGGTTGCGGATCGAGGAGACGGCCTCCAGATATGGAGGGTAGCTGTGAATATATTGAATAAGCAGTCGCGGACAGCCGATGAGGAGTGGTCCTCCAGCTTGGGGGTTGGACGATGGGCTAACAACCCATCACCGTAAAAAAAAAGGTTGTTAGGAATCCTTCAAATAAGCCTCGGAATGGGACTGATTCTCTGGCACGACCACAGCAAAGGAAAAATGTTGTTTATAATGAAATATTAAAATTTGTGTGTATCTACGTTTTGTAGGCCCTATTTCTGGGTAGGCTACATTATGTATACAATATTGGCAAAAATGAACATCTTTTCTGCTTTTTGGAATGAAGGATATAATAAAACTGAATCAATAACTTACCGGTCTGTAGTTATTTTGTTAGTTTCGTGCAAATTCATTTCATTTATAAGAAAGAATACATTGAATATTATTTTTACAGAAACAGTAGATTATTACGGAGTAATTTACGGGTCGTATTTCTAAAGTATTAACTGTTTATAGAAAACATTTCGCAATAACAAAAAACAGTACAACTAGCGAAGTTTCTGACTTCGCAAATATTTTCATAAATCCGCAAAGTATCTCGAGGTATAAATACTGATGTGAACTTC
>NC_091119.1:173361542-173456542 GCF_040183065.1 Periplaneta americana | reverse complement strand
GACAGTAGATAGCATGTCTGAGTAATTTTATCTTTTCGGATAGGGCAGAAGTGAAGACTGAATTTACAGTACGTAAGGTACTCTTTTATAGAGTAGGTACAGAATTATTTCAACATGAGTTACTAGTATGAAGGACGAAACTGGTAATTGGGATTAGGTACAAATAATCTATAGTGCGATAATATGCACATTAGAACTGAAGCCTGTATCGAAATGAACGGCCACCATTTTAAAAAAGTGTTTAAATATCCATATTATGATTATTTTTCAATTTAACTTCATTCTCTATATTGTATGCTAATGTGCTGTAGACAGTATAATATACACTGCATAATGAATACGTCCACATGGACAGCTCAGTTCGTGAGTAAAAACACTCATTGTTAATACTGTACTGTATTTTGATTAAACAAAAACCTAATAAAAGTGATCAAACTCAAAAGCGCGATATTTCCTAGTTTACGTAAATGGATGAACTACTTTTCTTCCCTCCTATACTTAGTAAAGTGATGTGTTTGTATATTACGCTAGTATCATCGAACTCCAGTCGTGGAAGGGGGTAGCAAACGGCGTTGATCCAGAAGTATAGGCAAGTTAATATTTAAAATGTTAGTAAAAATAAAATGATGTCCCTGTATATACCCTATTACAAATGTTCTAATGTTGAATTTAAATGACTCAAACATCCTTTTAATTTTCCAGCGGGTTATTTAAACTAAAATTTTCTGCTACGAAATGTCTACTGAAAGATCTGTCATGCAGTTTTCATAGTTTTATTTCCTATCCTACAGGTGTCCTCCTTGTAGTTCCCATCATCCCTTACCGCTCAAGCAATGATGTATCTATGAATTTACATATAGACTACCTACTGTCTTCAGACTTAACGAACAAGTCCATCTTGCTGACTTGTCAACGAAGATGCATCGGTATGTAAGTAATACTATCTTTTTGCTTTATTTTCGTTAATTTTTTATTTTAAAAAATTGAAAACATAATAAGGCCGTGTCTCAAAGCCAGAGTCCACACTACACACTAGCGACTCACAACTAGGTGACTTGGAAACTACACGCTAGGGAGCTTTGGACATGTATGCTTGAAACACGGCATTGTTCATAGATTATTTTTTCTAAAAGCCATGACATTACGGTGTAACACTGAATTAAGAAGGCAGTGTGTTATGTAGTTCCATTATGAGTTATGTGGGAAAGATATGGGCTTAATATATTACAATAATGTTTAAAATATTGTTAAGAATTGTACATTATGCAACGAGACTATAATGGTAGTAATTAAGACGCGAGTATGTTTATGAAACGAGAGCAAGAGAGTTTCATAATTTTCATACGAGTGTCTTAATTACAATTATAGGCAAGTTTCATACGACTTTCTATGCTCGACCATATTTCTAACTTGAAATTATTCATAAGTATTCATGTTATTCTTACCTGACTGGGGAGAGGAACTGACCTTGTGCAATATCTCGTAAATTGTGAGATGTGCGCAGACGGGAAAGTATTGATTTTTTCCTAGAAACAAATGTAATTGACCTTGATATAATCTAGAGAGTAAAATAAAGATTAATCTTGATATAACCTTGAAATTGATTTAGACATTGAAAAACGAGATGACAAATTGAATTTATTTGAATATTATTTACAATTAACGCTAATTATTATAGTAACAGAATATAACCTTCTGCGACAGTATTGGATTTCCAGCCTCCGTGACGTTTCGCTAGTTGTCTTTCGTTTGCATATCCGAGAATAATCGATACTTGCGTTTTCATATTGCTACAATGGTGTTTTCTGATTGATGGAACACCTGAACTTTAATGAATAGGTGTACTTTAATGAGGTCCATTAAAGGGCTGCTACCAGGTGTATAATTACTACATTTCGGCATGGTTGAGCATAAAGAATTAAAAATGTCTATCTTCAAAGTTAACGTGTTATTCTACATTGCATGACTAGTGGTGGCAAAAAAAAAAAAAAAACCGGACCGACCCTTGTAACTGATTTCAGAGCCTTGTTCACTCCAGAGCACGATAGACTGGTAACTAAGACTTTTGTGGTTCGAATCCTGCCTGGGAAGGAAACTTTTTTTTTTTATTCCTTATTCAAATTTATTCCCAATACTTCTCGATTGCAGCGATATTTTACTACTTAATCAATTTATTATTCCCAGAACATGAATTTTACCAGCAATCGGCCCGCCTACAAATAAATTTGGAGATTCCTGCAGTACATTAATGACACCGCTGACGTAGAATGCATGAGGAGAAAATAAATGTAAAATACTCATAGATTCCCATAATAAAACAAGAGCATTAAGTAACATAGCTAGTTTAAGATCCGAATCCGCAGCCTCTGCTCGAGCACTGCTCATTCGGTTCTCAAAATTATTAAACATTGTTACATCCTCTTTTTTTTTTTTTTTACTTATGTACTGTTTTTTCACTCTATTTGTATTGGTATTCATCTATATTTGGTATTTGTGTTTAATAAACTCAATTGAATTATTAGGTAGACGTCTTACTCACCTCAACTAACGTGTAAGGCAGAGCGCCCACTGGAAAGACAAGCGACAGGAACACGACACGGATTTGATGCTTTGCTTGTTGCTAACGTGTATGTTCTTATACAGGGACATCATTTTATTTTTACTTCAATTTTTATTGTACCTGAGTTTTTAATGTACTTCACTCCCACCCCTTCTACTAATGAAGTTCCAACTCCACACAGAACCAAGACCGCAGATAGTAAGCACTACTGAGTTACTGAGTATAGTACGTTCCAGAAATATGTTCGCGTTTTCCAGTGACGAAAGAGCTTTCAATATTTAATCATATTTTCGCACAGGTACTGTCCGTTTGCCTACGTCGCATCCCGATTTCCCCCACCTGCTTCTGCTCGCCCCTCTGTAAAAGCTGGGCTGTCTTAGCTCTTTTCTGAAAACATTAATTTCTCTTAGGAATTGGACGTTTACGTAATATTATACAGCTGTTTAATTTAACTTAAATAAAAGGGCCTCGTTAAGCAATTAACTGTCACGTGATTTCCTCCCTTTCTACAATCTTACGGCATAACCACTTGGACGGACAGTAGATAGCATGTCTGAGTAATTTTATATTTTCGGGTCGGGCAGAAGTGAAGATTGAATTTACAGTACTAACGGTAGGTACAGAATTATTTCAACATGAGTTACTAGTACGAAGGACGAAACTGGCAATTGGAATTAGATGCAATAGTCTATAGTGCGATAATATGCACAAAAGAACTGAAGCCTGTATCCAAATGAACGGCCACCATTTTCAAAATTGTGTTTAAATATTCATATTATGATTATTTTTCAATTCAACTTCTTTCTCTATATTGTACGCTAATGTGCTGTAGACAGTATAATATACACTGCATAATGAATACGTTCGCATGGATAACTCACTTCGTGAGTAAAAACAGTTATTCTTAATACAGTACTGTACTTTGATTAAAGAAAAACCTAATGAAAATTATCAAACTCAAAATCGCGATATTTCCTAGTTTACGTAAATGGATGAACTACTTTTCTTCCTTCCTATACCTAGTACATTGATTTGTGTTTTACGTCAGTATCATCGAACTCCAGTCTTGGAGGGGGGAGCAAGCGGTGTTTCCGGTTCTCTAAAGGTATAGACAGGTTAATATTAAAAATATTAGTAAAAATAAAATGATGTACCTGTATAACCCATAATAGGAAATGAACGGAAGCCCACTCATCTGATCAGACAACTCGACGCTATCTGTGTTGTGTTGTGTCGCTGCATGCTCCACTTTTTGTTGTATCAGTTGTGAGTTGGTAATACAAGGGTTAAGATGAGAGACGATCCTAATTTCAATATAGCCTTTATTGGACTTATTAAAGATTTGCCATGTCTTTTGATACTACATCTATTTTTCGGATTGAAAACATAATAAACCTATTGCAAAATCATTTTATCTTAATTACACATAATAATTTACCGCTCAATATTACAATAGGGCCAAATATCCTAATAACCTTTGCTCACTTTCTGCTATCTGGAGCTCGGATTTCACATACTATCTCACTCTCATGTTCCGCAATCAGCTCTAGAATATTACTGCTTTCCATTGACTAGCTAAAGGAATATATAAAGGATACTGTGTAAGCACAAAATGACAAAATGTTAGGAGTGTCCGTAAATAGGATCTGTCCAGTAATTGGCCTCCCTACCCTATAAACATATTGTAAACACATGTTTACTTTGATGTGGACGAGAAACGAACAATTATTATTTATCTGATGTATAAACATATAGGTCTATTTACTTGATAGTTATCAGAAGGTGTTCTTCAGCATTGACTGAAATCCTGAAGGTAGTGTTCTTTTTATAAAT
This sequence comes from Periplaneta americana, assembly GCF_040183065.1. Taxonomy (NCBI): domain Eukaryota; kingdom Metazoa; phylum Arthropoda; class Insecta; order Blattodea; family Blattidae; genus Periplaneta; species Periplaneta americana. The sequence goes on along the minus strand of NC_091119.1, from coordinate 173,452,149 downwards.
TGAAGATCCAACTTTCTGTACCAACAGATTAAATATTTCTCTACTCATTCTGTAGAATATTTTATGCTCGAAAATGCCGAAATACCTGGTAGCAGTCCTTTAATTCATGTCAAAGTACACCTACTCATTAAAGTTCAGGTGTTCAGCCAATGACAAGTCAGCTTTGTACCGTTATATCGATTATTCTCGGATATGCAATCGAAAGATAATTAGCGAAAAGTCACGGAGGCTGGAAATCCAATACTGTCGCAGAAGGTTATGTTCTGTTACTATAATAATTAGCGTTAATTGTAAATAATATTCAAATAAATTCAATTTGTCATCTCGTTTTTCAATTCTAAATCAATTTCCAGGTTATATCAGAGTAATCTTCATTTTATTCTCTGCCAAGGTCAATGACATTCGGCCTCGGAAAAAATCAATACTTTCGCGTCTGCGCACATCTCACATTTCAGGTCAGTTCGCACCATAAGAAGACCTAATTTTAAATAATTTCAAGTTAGAAATATGGTCGAGCATAAAAAGGCATATGAAACTTGCCTATAATGGTAATTAAGACGCTCGTATGAAAATTATGAAACTCGCTTGCGCTCGTTTCATAAACAATCATACTTGCGTCTTATTTACTACCATTATAGGCTCGTTGCATAATGTACTATTAAATCTTTCTGGGTATATATTTAATTCTTTGAACAGATTAAAAGTACTGCGTTGTTCTAAATTAGCATGCCAAAAAGGATGCACCCAGAATCGTCTCCTATATTTTCTGTCACTGTAATTTGATATTAGCTAAATTAACTAGATTGAGAACGTCCTCATCCTCTGACGACATTTTGTTTGACTGAATCAGTCCAGTTAGTACCAAGTCACTTTGCTGTCATGTTGCTATCATAGTTCTTGTTGGATCAGTGTTTTTGTCGTATCACTATCATATTAGTGGGCTCTCTGCCTTAGGTTCTGCATTTAAGATACGATTACCAATGCCGTGTTTACGAAATTGACTATGAATATACGGGATTGTATTATTTCTTGTAAAGAAAGCTCAGCCGATTCATCCAATATGTACAGAGAATATATATTATTTCGATCTATACTTTTGAGTTAAAACTAATTTGTAACTGAAAAACTAAAAGAAAATCGCTGTATTAGCCTAATATATGTAATAACTTAGCAAATTAAAAGTAATTTATAAAATGTTGCAACTAAACTAGAAAAGCGAATGAAATTAATCTTCTACACTGATGAATATCTCTACTTGTTTTCAGAGAACCATCAAATTGCGTCACATTAAATATTCGTGAAAAGGGAGACGATACTTGAAGATAAAACATGACGTCGAAGAACAATAACCCAGAAATAAATTTTTGCTGACTGACCGTGAGATGCGGCGTTGTTGCTCTGAGCAGAAACCGTCAGACGCTGGGCTCAACTGCTGGGTTCCGTATCACCTTTACATTGTTTGTCGACTTGCAGCAGATTGCTTCTGCAAACTTTCCTGTGCGAGAGTTTTCTTCAGAAGACTTCACTTCACACCTGTAAGAGCAAAACATTTATTTTCTTTGTGTCCTAGATATAATCGTACCATGCAATATAAAGACCGGGTGTTTCAGGAGGAACAGTAAGTAATATTGTAGGAGGTGGTAGTATAAATATGTGTCCAATTTTCAATGGGTGCGAATTTGCGTGTCACGCATAACGAGCATTCCAAATGGCACGAAACAACAACAAAAGACTACATACAAAGGAATAGCACGTGTCGCTGTTCACACAGGGTGCAAAGAAATAGCTGTTTGTAATTCCCTTGACTGCAAAGATCGACATGTTCTTCCTTAATGACGGAGCCCCTGTACATTTTAGCCGTCGGGTGTCACATCATCTAAATATCACACTCCTCGAACGGAGAACGGTCGAGGTGGTCACGTTCATTGGTAAAAAATGTCCCCATACCTTACTCATGTCGATATTTGTCTATGGGGTGGATGAAAGGTGAAGTACAGAAATTATTATCCTGATTTCAGACTATTACTGCTTTCCATTGATGTATAGTAATTTTACGACGCTTTTTCAACTGCTATAATTATATAGCGTCTGAATGAGATGAAGGTGATAATGCAAGCGAAATGAGTCCAGGGTCCAGCGCCGAAAGTTACCCAGCATTTGCTCTTAATGGGTTTAGGGAAAACCTCGGAAAAAACCTCAACCAGGTAACTTGCCCCAATCAGAATTTGACCCCGGCTCGCTAGTTTCATGGTCAGGTATGCTAACCGTTACTCCGTTACTCATTTATGATTTTCCTTTGTAAGTCAGATGGTGCACTCTTAAAGTTTTGGTGGCTATGTGCTTCAGTTTCAAATTCCGCAGCTAGAAGCGCTGTAGCTACTGAATATGTAACATGGTTAATCTACAGAAAAATATACAGTGTTTACTGTACAAATTTCACTAAAGGATCCCTGCGAGAGGACTATGGTCGCATTTCAGGAGAAGATCCGAGCAAAAAATGGGAGTTTTTCCCCACTCTTTCAACCACTCCCGACACGGGATCGACCGACCAATAACTGACTCTTGTTTCTCCCAGCAGGCCAATGGCACCACCCCTCTCCACCTGCTCCTTCACAAGCGCTAAGTTACTAGCTTGCCCTCTCCTCTTACCCCGCAAGGGCCATACTCCTCTCGCAGGGACCATTTCGTGAAATTTGTGCACTATACACTGTGCATTTTCCTGTAGCAAAGCCATTTCACATATTCAGTAACTATAGGGCTCCTAGCGGGGGAACTGAAGCACATTCACCAAAACTTGAAGAGAGCACCATTCAGAGGAAAAAATCAGAAATCAGTGATATCAATGAAAAGCAATAAGTCTGAAATCAGGTAATCACTTCAGGACACACTGTATACAAAAGCAAACACAAAGGACGAATAAATTAGTCGATCCCATTATGAAAAGTCCTGTCATAAAAGAACACCAAGACGACGTCAGAGCAGCAAAACTTACAACTGTCAACAGAGCGAAAAAGTACAATGAAATATATTGATACCATGTAAATAAGCAATAAATTCAATCAATAAGTTATTTATCGCTCCTTCATTCCATATGTGTTATGTATACGTTATGCGTAAAATCCAAACAATAGTATCTCTGCAATCATTGATAATTGATCACATACTTAGATGGATTTTTTTTTGCTCAGATAAGCCATTCCTTTAACCGGAACGACCGAAGTGAGAAAAGTGGCCAATAAGCTTGAAGCTCACATATACACTTCCCCTCAGCTCCAATTTCCCTTGCAAGAATGAGTTTTCGCGTTTCATTTAAATGTTTCATTCCGTCCATTCATTTCATTGTATTTTTAAGTTAATTTCTCCCTAAGTTCTTTAATCCAATATGTCTATTATTCTTGTTAAGTGTGTATTTGGATAACTCCATGGGCACGAGTTTTTTAATCCTTCGGGAAGAATTTTTTTAGTTGGTTATTTAATGACGCTGTATCAACTACTAGGTTATTTAGCGTCGATGAGATTGGTGATATCGAGATGGTATTTGGCGAGATGAGGCGGAAGATTCGCCTTAGATTACCTGGCATTCATCTTACGGTTGTGGAAAACCTGGGAAAAAACCAAACCAGGTAATCAGCCCAAGTGGGAATCGAACCCGCGCCCGAGCGCAACTTCAGACCGGTAGGCAAGCGCCTTAACCGACTGAGCCACGCCGGTGGCTTCGGTAAGAATTACGTTTGTATTTTTGTACATGTTATTTTACTAGCATGTTATAGCTATTTGATTACGTCCATTTTCAGCTTTTCTCTTTCAAAATTCCCTTACGTGCCTTCAACGGAATACTGAAAATGAGTGAAAAAAGTGACCAACAGGCTTAGAGCTTACAATATTATATCTCACAGCTCCAAATTCCCTTACAAAGAAATACGATCGCGTGCCTTTTAATTTTTTTCCCTCCCAATTTCCTATTTTTTCATATTGTCATTTGACATGGTTCGTCTAGCCCCATTACCGAATTACTGAAGGGTGTACTCTTCGTGTCTGTAGTAATATTTAATCTTTAAAGTCATCCTTATCTACACTAAAAATTACATACCAAGACCAAAGACGTTTCACGCAATACAAGGAATTTCATAATCCCTGTCACTTTTTACTCCGTTTTGGATAAGGAACAAAAATGTGCTATTTCCTTGTGCAAAATACGAACCACAGCGTATATATACGTAAAATATACTGTACGTGTTTGTCATAGGTTTCAGCTTCCTTATTCTCTTCACAAAATTATATATATATATATATATATATATATATATATATATATATATATATATATATATATACTAGTGGCTTGTACAGCAAATGCTGCAAACTAAGTTCATTAGATGTTCAAATAAAAATTTTGCATATTTTTTTCAACGAAGAATACGAGACATTTTGAAAGTTATTTGCTTCCATAATAATGAAACACATTCCCTCTGAATGTTTTTTTAATGCCAAATACTTTTTCTTGAACCTATCCACCTTCAGTTTTTGAGTTTCAACGCGAAAACGCAAGTAACAATGATAGGACTATCAATGGGTTTTTCATGTGGGAGTAAAGCAATAGCTATTTCAGGTCATTGTGGATTGTAGGTGAAAGTTAAAAAATGTCAGGTTTGCTATGCTTTCGAACAATAGACATAGCATCTTGGTATAACTGCTGCATGTAGAGCTTGAAATGTAGAGGGTAAAATCATTTTATTCTGCTAAGAGATCTTGCTGAAATGATCGGATGACTACAACATTTTGTAGTCTCTTATTTTATCAGTAAGTAATACCTTTTGGTCTTTCCTTAGGAACTGAAACTTTTGCGCTCTCTCGACCCAATACTGAAGAGAATGACGCATATAAATATTTACACCACACCGCCATTAAGTAGGCCTATATGAAAAAGACCCAACCCTACTTGATTAATAACTATAAAAATATTTGAATTTTAATAACAATATTATTATCTTACGTAAGTTTTGTAGTTATATATACTATACAGCCGCCACTCAGTAAATTATAGAAATGAAGATCTAATTTAAGATATTCTCTACATCTACTTATATAACCGCAAAACGCTTCACTTTCATACCATCAATATAGCATTAATATGTAGGTATAATTAATAAAAATAGTCACATCATGGCATTAACTATAATAATATTTCATTTCTATTGGTAATAATGTCATCAAACCACCTCAAGTTTTGTAGATTTTAATATCTAATACACAGCTGTACTCAGAAAATTACAAACCGCAGAATCAGACCTGTGAATTATTTTAGTAAGTCTTGAAGTTTTTAATAACCAATTGAACTTGAGCTCTAAATATGTCAGCAATCCTGCAGGTCATGGCCTTCGTGTAATAGCGTATTGATTATTGTAGTGTGTGTTTTGTTTTTTTCTGAAATGCAATTAGTTCTCAAACTGACGAAAGATGGATTTTGGAAAATAGGAAAATGATGTAGGAAAATTAACATTTCACTGAAAACTACTATTTTTCTGACAAACATTGGGTTTCAAGCTTGAAAATGAGGGGTCATTTATTAAAATCCGTTCAGCCGTTTTCCCGTAATTTCCATTACCAGTTCAAATTATATATCTGTGGTGTTCGGGTAAAGGGGTATAAGTAATTTTTTTGTGTAGATGGAATTTTATTCCCCAGATGAGCACAGAAGTTAAATTATACAAGTGGGTGTGCAAAAATCAAAGAATACTAGCAGTTTATGTGTTTTATTTGTGTAGAAAATTATTTGTAATAAGGGTTCCAAGTTTAATTTTCATTTATCTCCGAACTCATTTTTATGACTTATCTCCCTTTACCCAAACACCACAGAATATGCACAAGACAGGCAATGTAATACCTACTCTGACAACTCATATCTACTAATTATGATACATTTAGATACGGTGTATAAAATATGAGTCTGTGATATTATTAGACCACAGAAAGCTACTCTATGATCCCCCGAAGAGGAGAGCATGTCTCTTTCGGAAAGTTTTGTATACATGTTGTCTCACGCATAAAACGCAACAAAATTACGACTTCTATAACAGCTGGAAATGACTCAGTAAAATTAGAGTTTACGGATTTGGAGGTAATGCCATTTTAGTAATGCATACGCACCAGTATTAAGAGTACTACCTAATGTACCACCAAGCATTACCTCGTTTCGAGGAACCACTAGCAATGTATAATTAGGATTTTCTGTAATGGAAATTGAAATCCGTGAATCCCTTGTACAGAAACTGGGAGACCATTGATGTAAATTAAGTCTAATGTGGTATTACATGAAGTCATGTGAATATTTTAAGAACATGGCTGCATGAGATGCAAAGTTTCCCGCCATTGTGGGCGCGCGGCTGGGCACAGCTGTGAGGGATCGATCGTTCCACGATTCCAACCTCCACCTCCCGCCTCATTCGCCGTCCATAATTAACAACCAAATTCAAGTATTTTAACAGTAACATCACAGTCTACTATATACAGTCGCGAAGCTCAATATGTAGTAAAAATGCAAACATGGGTAGTTGCCCACCACTAGGATCGCTACTATCGCCTCATCATCGCAGATCTCTCTCCTAGCAGACGACAAAATATGTTACACTTTCGTTGTCGTGTTCTTTTGGAAAAATTAACACCTTCCTTCCATTATTGAAATAATAAATGCATAAAGTTAATTTATTATTTTAATGAAGTATATTAAATTCCACCATAAACATGAAGATACCAGCAAGAAATAAGTTAATATAATTTTTGTTTGTGCAAAACGAACTGAAATTTACTATAATCGCTTCACTCATTCAAGATTATAGCGATAATTAACTATGAAACCAATAAATATTAATTTGCATTTCTCTTTACAACAATGATAATGGAAATACGAATTAATGGAGTAACTTACGTGTATCGGTACTTGTAGTGTAGGCTTACGTAGTTAACAAAGTGGGATGAGGTTAAGCAATAATAATCACACCAGAATTGGAAATAAAACGTGATCAATAAATTTTATTGTAACAGACTTTTTCTACGTCTCCAGTAAAGCAAGAAATAAAAATAACAACAAAATTAACAGCTATAATTAAAAACATATCCTTTGAAAAAAAAAAGTAGGCCTAAGCAATAATAATCCCACCAGAATTGAAGATAAAACGTGATCAATAAATTTCATTAAAACAAACTTAATTTTTTTCTACGTATTTAGTGAAATAACACATAAAAATAATAACAAAATTAATAACTACAATTAAAAATATATCCTCTGAAAAAAAAAGTAGACCTAACCTTTATTTCTCTGGAAATTTAGCAGCCTAAGTGACAGAACTTTTACCGGTATCTAATGTCCTTTCGGTTAGACTGAAACTTTCATTGTGAAATTTAAGGATATAATGTATTCTAACAGTCACAAAGAACTTCAAAATTAAGAGTTTTGTTTCTGCACAGCATTGTGGAAACCCAGGAACCTTTCTGAATCTTTCGGAAATCGGAAAAAGGATAACTCTGGAATCTTTCTCTTACTGTTGCTACAATTTATATCATTACAAACGTCTCCTCCTTTTCCCTTATTATTATTATTATTATTATTATTATTATTATTATTATTATTATTATTATTATTATTATTATTATTCCAATTATTATATTTTACCCATTAACATTTTCATTACAACCAATAACGAACATTTCACAAGCATCAATGTGAAATACGCAACGAGCTAGCACTCGATAGAAATACGACACAGTCCAAAGTCGACCATGGACAGTCTATTGTTTCTAGTTGCTAACCGCTTGGAGCGCTTTATCAAGAGATTTGCAAAAAAACACCTCAAGCTTCGAGACTGTATGTAGTAGACTGTGGTAACATATTGGAAATTTAACTCCGAGATGTATACATCGGTGTTTTATCAACTCAGAGTGCCATAGATTTCTGATTTTTTTTTTGCAGTGTGTTGTTTATATATTAATTCCATGCAGCTACAGTATTTGCCATGACTATTACACACTTACTACGTCATACTACTTTTGACCAATAAAACGGTACGAAAGGACGTATTTCAACCAATCATGGCTTCTTATCGCACAATTTTATCGCGTCCCTAGCATTTAATTTTATCGCGTCCCTAGCATTTGTTTAATTTTTTCGCGTCCCTAGCATTTGTTTCTTTGTTTGCCAACATTTGAAACTGCGCTGGTATGGACGTCAAAAAAAAAAATATATATATATATATAATTATAAACCACTCCAGTTGATGCACAGCAGTTTCAAATACGACTCGCATTGGCATTCAAGAACAAGAATTAATAAAAATCACTGATCATACCTATGCATCTTCTGAATCCGATTTACAAATAAATGAAGAGCGCCATTCGGAAATCCTGAATAAGTTGAATACACCATGTAGGCCTAAATCAACGAGTTCGACTTCTATTACGCACACGTCTAATATAACATCAAGTGAACCACCAACCACATTCAAATTTGAAAATTGTACATTCAATAATTATTCCTTTTAAAATTATTCATGTTTATTTTTTATGTCATCGTCGTTAATTAAAACTTTTCTAACACTTGTGTACAGTATATTAGTTACGTTATGTTATAGCTTCTGCTATATGATATTATGGATAGTCACGTATCAGAGATTGTTTAATATTAAGATTTATTGAAAATCATCTGTCAAGTGACGTTGATTACTGGGATTCGGATAATTGAAGTGGAATGTTGCATTTTAATAAAAATGAAACTGAATCAACAAAGCCTTCTTGACTAGTAACATTGCCATCGTGTATAATAGATCGAGAACTTCTCTACGAAAAGGCATTGCTCACTACTGCCATCTAGCATGCATCTAGCGTAATATTTGTAATGTTGAGATGGTACAATAATACATTTGAAGACAGTTGTATTTTCGTAAGTAAATTAATATTTTATTGTATTGGAGTACTTTGTTACTTCTAATCTTTATATACTTTCTTCTAATCGTGTAATAGTCACTTAAATCCCACTCGAGTTTTGATTTTCTCTAGATAAATCAAAACGTCTAGTGAGATTACTGTTGATAATAAAAAAAATTAAAAGAACGTATGTCTAAAAAATTCTTCAGACAATTCTTCTAGAGATATGAAAAATGAAAATGAAAATGTATAACGGAAGTAAGTATGCGTCCGATTTATTTTCAATATCCGCCGACATGATCATATATCTGAATATTTTCTACGACTCTCCTGGCTCCGCTTGCAAGATCGACGTTTAGTACATTCTCTTTGCCTGCTATATCGAATTATACATAATTCCACACCCAACTACCTTGCCTCTCGGTTTACTCTCCTAGCTTCACATCATAATCGAAATACACGTTCACAGCACAATCTGTTGCTATCAATACCACGTCATCAGACATCTCTGTACTCAAGTCCTTTCTCAATAGCCATGGTCCGCTCATGGAATTCGCTGCCGCTGGAAATCAGGGGTAGTCTTAGTCCTCAGTTGTTTAAAATTAGGTTGTTTAGAAATATTTTAAATGCACAGAATTAGTTTTTAGGTACAATTTTTATTTATTATTATTATTATTATTATTATTATTATTATTATTATTATTTTACACAGTCATTACTATATTTTTCCTTTAACACTAATATCTAGGTCATTGTCATTGTCATTGTCTCAACGTAATCCGTGCTGTGCTGATCATACTAATAACTGTACTATTCCTTTAGTTGTGAGATTATATTCATATGTATTAATTTTTTTAAGTTAATACTTGTATTAGAATGCATTTTCCTGTTTGTGATTATGTACTCAGTCTCTTATTATATATATATTTTTTTATTATTATTATTTTAAAGTTAATACTGATTGTGTATATGTATTCAATCTCTCTTTTTTACTTTATGTTTATTATTATTTTTAAGTTAATATTTGTATACCGGTATGTATTTTTCTGTATGTGATTTGATCCTGGTTGAGTGGAAAAGAAGGCCTGATGGCCTTAACTCTGCCAGGGAAAATAAAGCTATTATTATTAAAAACTATTATTATAAGATTATCCATGAGGAATTAACTTACATTTATATTACACAACATTGCTGTTTCCATATTGTGTTGCAGTTATAGCGTAAGCTTTTGTATCTTAAAAACAGATAGATAACAAAAAGATTAACGGTTACTAGATGTAAACTCTTCTTTGTCATGCTTGGTCATTTTCCGTAGAAACAATTGGTCAGAGTTACGCAACAATAGGCCAACAGACAATTTGAAAAAATTGAGATATTTACGCAAATTTCTTGTTGCCTGGATTATTTAACTCGGAAAAAAATCAAGAATGCGATATCTGCATTTTCCTGCTATTTATAAGCAAAATTATTTTAGTGCATAAAATTCATTTATTTATTTTTCTTTGCAAAATTAAATCGACGAATGGTCTGTTATTAAAAATCGGTTAGCCTTTTTTTAGTATCATCTGTGCTATTTTTTAATAGTATGAATGTTATAATACTTCTTGTATAAAATGTTTTATAAATCCAGATTTATTTCAATGATTAATATCTCGAAAACAGGTTTTTGGCGGTTGGTCTCTTATTGCGTAACTCCGTTCAATTATTATTGGTATAACTATGACGTTTATGACAGTATCCTGAATTTGAATACAATCGAAAATCTTTAGAGTACCGCTATGAACTACTATTATCTTTTAATTTGCATATCGGTTTCAAATATTGCTTTCCGTAAAAATAAATAAAAATAATATAGCCTACCATGTTTTGTTCAAACTTTCCACAGATTTACATATAACTCATATAGTAGTAATGAATCTGTACGATACGCAAAAGCAACTAAAATATTTAATTGAATTGTATGTAGGCCAGCGGTGGCGAAAATGTAATCGTGCGCCGAGCCACTGCGTAACCTGCAACGTGCATAGCACCTATGGAGGGAGGCGGACACCCGAAGGGGAAGTGAAGCAACTGTCTGACTTATTAACGGATTTTCATTTTCCTTATATCAAGTACTTAAATATAATTTTATACAGTACAAGGCTAAAAACTAATGTTTAGTACGTGTAACGAAGAAAGAAATGAATAATAAATGAACAATATCACAACCTAAAATTAACCGTCTTCAGAATGTCTCTGCGACAAAGTTTCAAAATCAGGAATTATGTCACTTACTGCCAGTCGTAGTTGATCACGAAGGTATTTGTGTATCAGTCGTGATCTAAATTTGGTTTTTACTATTTTCATTGTTGAAAATAATTTTTCACAAACGCAAGTTGTAGCGAACATGGCTTTAACAGAGCCAGCGAAAGAACGAAGCTTCGGATATTTATTTTTTTGCAAATATCTGAAAGTTCAACATTTGTCAAGTCCTTGCTTTCATTTGACATCACATAGTAAATCAGTGAGTTCAAATTGAAGAGCTAACCGCATTATTCGTACATCTGCTGAAAAAGGGTCGACGTACAGAGATGATGATTATGATGATGATGATGATGATGATGATGATGATGATAACATTTATCCTTTTAATTTCCCATCAGTAACATGTAGTATAAAGCCGTTTTATGTTATACAACCGTTTTCCTCGTAATACTTGTGAACAAATCCTACATATTTTAATATTCTCATCATATTGACAGCAAAAAAATGCGTCCTCCCATCCTACTTGGAACTTTCATACATGGTTTCGAGAGAGACATATGCCACTCGCAGGTCAGAGACAAATACAAATGGAACGGAGTTTGACTCCAGTGAGTGAGAGGGTGGGGGTTGGCGGGGGTTAGAAGCAAGCGAAATGCACAGCTATCACTGCGAGCCACAATGTCTCGCGAGTGACGATCTCGCCACGGCTGATGTAGGCTATTAGTAAATTTGTACATTTGATCCATTAATGGCACTGACACCGAACTGAAATCATTTCTTCTACGTCAGTTGTTAACGTAGCAAAAATCAGATTATACGAGTAATAGCTGTTTGCCTCTTCAGTATTTAAAAATTCATGAAACCGTGACAGCCTGACTAAATAATGCACTGCTCGTGTTACCAACTTTCCCAAACAAAATGTTTTCAATATTTTATGAAGTTATAAATGCTTCTTTAAATTTCAATCATGAAAATATAACGAGCTACTGTCATAGCGTCCACAGTGATAATTACAAATTTACCTGCGGTCGACAGCACAATATTTATAATTAAAAACCTGAACGCGAGATATTTGATAAACGAATCCATATCACGCAATAAATACATTTTATGGCTTTAACAACTTGGCTTTTCTATCATGTTGCGAAAGATGTCCCTGGTTTTAGTTTTATTTCAACTACTACTCAAAATAATGTAACTATAAGGAAATAGTTTATCATCCTTTCAAGGAAAAAAATCTAGCAACCCTAGAATATAACATTTTATCTATTTAAATATTTACACATATATATATATAATACATACATATTCGTCTTCATCTAACCATCTACAACCTAGCACAATATCTCTTGGCTTAGTTGCCTCTTAAGTGGTGCCTTGTTGGTATCACTTGTGGTAGTCTGTACAGCTCAATTGATGAATTGTATATGCCGTAAATTGTATAGTAGTCTGTATAGCTCAACTGATGAATAATTGTTTATGATTATAAATTGAATTAATCTACTTGATATTAATTGCACAAATTTGTATAGCTTAATGAAAGTATGCTTGTAAATTGAATTAATCTGCTTACTTTGTTTTGTATATATTTGTATAGTTTTGACCGATGAATTGTATATGCTTTAAATTGAATTGTAATATGTATAGCGCTATTGATAAATTGTTTGTGTTTGTAATTTGAAGTAGTTTGCATGATATGTATTATCAATTTCTGTATATCACAACTGATTGAATTGTTTATGCCTTAAATTTAATTAACTTGTTTTGTATTATACATATAGCTCAACTGATGAATGATCGTTTGCGTTTGTAAATTTAATAATCTGATTGGCTATGTATTGTATATTTTTAGTAGAGCCATCGATGTAGCTCAGTCGGCAGACTCGCTGGACTGCTGATCCGGAGCTGCGTTCGGGCTTGGGTTGGATCCCCCTTTGGTTTCATTGAATGGTTTCTTCCGAGGTTTTCCCCAGCCGTGGGACTGAAGCCGGTTGGTCTATGGCGAGTGCACGGCATCACTTCATTTCACCCCTTTGATTTGATTATCTGATGGGTTTTTCCGAGGTTTTCCCCAACCAAAAGGCAAATGCCGGGTAATCTTTTGGCGAATCCTTGGACCTCACCTCAACATTGTAGAAAATTACCAAATTACCAAATTGTAAAACTGTAAAAATTGTAAAATATTGTAAAAAATTATAAAAATTGTAATTGTAATAGGCCTATTGTAAAATTTTGACTTGTTCCACATCTTAAAGCTTCATTGCTCATGTAAGATCTATGGAATATAATGAATGAATGAATGAATGAATGGAATGAATGAATGAATGAATGAATGAATGAATGAATGAATGAATGAATGAATGAGGTTCAGACTTGTCTTCGGACAGTTGACTAAACAACAATCTGCATCTTTATTTATCCATTTAAGTTATATACCTATCCATCTACATTGTTTACCCACATACCTATCCACCTACTTACCTAAGTACCAACTTTATACATCTACATTATCTTCCTAACTCATGCATCTACATCTACTGTAGCTATCTACTAACCTAATTCCATCTACAGATGAAAAGACAAGACCTGACATATAAGCTGTGCGAGAGGGGAAAGAATGAGCTATCAGAAAGAGAGTTTGTTCAAACAAAAAAAGAAAAAAAAATGACACTAAAAATAATGACGAAAGATGAAATAACAAATTAAGAAAAGTATAAAGGAAACAAAGAAAGAAGTAGGCGAACATACGAACGGAAGTAAAGGAAATGAACAAAAGAGAATAAAGAGCTTTAATACAAAAAGAGAGAGGAAGTAATAAAGTAAAATAGAAAAGAAAATGTTACAACAGACACAAAAAAAGAAGAAAAAAGGGCAAACGAAGTTTAAAATAAAAATCAATGGAAATAAAGAATACAAAGACAAAATATGACATCACGATGACTCCTATAACATCCATTAGCGTTATTAGATAATCAGTGCACTTTTCAGTGTTGTTATCAAGAGATGTGGCATACGATTTGCTTCTCTAAGCGGCTTAAATCATACTGTAAAGTGCATTACCGAATTCATACATGTCGGTTAATAGCTCAGCGATTCAGTTCAAACCATATGAGTACGACCAGATATACAGTAGTTCCTAGTTTTGGTGTAGCATTTTATACACCATATCAATAACTACTAATCCGCTGTGAACTGGAACAAACTCATTTCTGAAATAACCCAATTTGTATCAGTAGTGAATTCATAAGTAACTTGCCGCAGACGTATTATCTAAGGCATTATCCCTTCGATCATGAAATTTGGACAATGTATGAGACAGCCACCTCCGATTGAGGTTCTGGCTGATACGTAGGCTATAGGGGAAACTCGCCTAATTCCGCAGTAGTGCATATATGATTTTACTGCGGCTTTAAGGTACGTTTTCCTCGTTGCTACTATTGCGATGATCGTTCAACGATGATTGTGCAACGATAATCGTTGAGCACTATTTCTTTGTATTTTCTATGGAGCCGTTTTCCTCCGAGCGACTGCCGCGACTCTAGAAAATACAAAGAAATAGTGCTCAACGATCATCGTTGAACGATCATCGCAATAGTCGCACCGAGGAAAACGTACTTTTACAATAGCGTGAACGTAAGTTTTGAAAGGCTGTCAACAGGAGGCATGTCCTCCGCAGTACTAGAAAAAAATCAAGGATATTTGTCGACACCTCTGTCGGCAATACAGTGAAACTTGCTAATTATAGGGGAATGGGTTAGCCTTTGCCTTGAACTCGGTAGACACACGCCCGACCTTTCCTTCTACTCCTACCTCCTCCACAGAAACGTTGTTCCCCTACTGCGCATCGCGAGTGTCTTGATAAAATGCATGAGCTGTACTGTATAAGTAAAACATGAGCTGCTGCCAAGAAGTCAAAAGGAGCATAGCAATGGCAGAGGAAGCTTTTAATATAAAAAAGAAGCATATCCTGCGGATTTCTGGAGAAAGAATTAAGGAAAAGACTTGTGAAATACTTCGTGCGGAAAGTGGAATTTTACGGGGCAGAAACATGAAGATTACGACAGAGTGAAGAGGAACGACTAGAAGCATTTGAAATGTGGGTATGGAGAAGAATGGAGTGTGTGAAATGAAGAGAGAGAGAAAAAGAAATGACGCTGTGTTGGAAAGAGTGGGCGAAGAAAGAATGATGCTGAAACTGATCAGGAGGAGGAAAAGTAATTGGTTGGGTCACTGGCTAAGTAGAAATTGCTTACTGCAGGATGCACTGGAAGGAATGGTGAACGGGAGAAAAGTTCGGGACAGAAGATAATATCAAATGAGAGACGACATTAAGTTATATGGATCGTATGCACAGACTAAGAGGAAAGCGGAAAACAAGAAAGATTGGAGAATGCTGAGTTTGCAGCGAAAGACCTGCCCCTGAGCACAAAAATATGAATGAATGAACCCTTCGGCATAGATTTACAGTGCCTATTTACTACGTAAAAGAAAAAACTAGACCGTAGGGAGTAGAGAAGTGACTGTAATACTTACAAATAAGTAATCGCTATATTCTTCGGATAAGATAAGAATTTAATAACAATGGCATAACTATAATGAATAGCCTACTAAATTATGCAGATTAGAGTATGTGGAATTTCTATGCGTTAATCTTCTTTGGTATAGTTGTTAATGACAATCTCCTTTTGTTTGTCCGTGTACGTTGTATCTATTACTGGATTATGTTTAAATAGATGTGTATTGATTATTCCTGGAATCCTATTTATACACATTGTCCGCGAACAATAGCCTTTCGCTCATGTACGCTGCATTTGGGAACATACAAAAAGAATTTCCCGGCAGAATTGTTTATTAAGCAAAACATTATATTTCCACTACAGTATATTGTTGTTAAGCACACGTGTTTAAAATAGCTTATTACCCTTTGTCCTTCATTGCATGTATGTCCATGAAATAACACAGCTTCTTTCACTGCACTGGATTACAAATATTACAAAATTTTATGGTAAACATTAAATTTACACAGCGTGTGGTCTAAATAACTCCCGGGGCAAGTAATTAATTTAATAATTTCAGTAATTTTGTATTTATGCTACACTAATTAAATTAATTATACATACATCCGTTGTTTAGAGTTACCGCTATAATATTCCCTTGAAAGCATTCACATGTTCACATTATAAAATAAATTTCATTCGACATATTTTACAACATTCAGTAATAAAAAAAGTGTCCAGCAATACAGCGAAAAATCCAATCCCTAAGGGCCGAATTTATAGTCAACACTTATCGTAAGGAAACCCTTAAGCAGTTGCTTATAATAATTTCCAATTCATAAATCCCACTAAAGTGAACACTTATTCAAATAAGGTAGATTGTCAGTTTACTCAAGTGTTTCCTCATATGCATTATAATCAGCTGATTCGGTATACAATAGATGGTGATTATGATTTAATTTAATTTATAGAGTTCTGTAATTAAAATTAAAATGAGTTTCGGCAAGCAAAAGATATATCAGAGATATGGAAAACCCTTTAGAGATGTATAATGATCAACAATTTAAGAGGAGATACCGTTTCGACAAGAACACTGTTGTGAATATTCTGGTGTCTCTCATTTAAATTCACAATACAACCATGAGGCTTACCGATTTCGCCATTGGTGAAAGTACTGGTTGCTTTGAGATTTTATGATACAGCAGCATTTCAGGTAGATTTAAGTAGAATTTTTTTTTTTCGAAAAGTATTCACGTCCCAACAAAGTGTAACTTGCATTTTTGTTTGTATTCTACCCAAGGAATAATCTGTTAAAATTTGCGTAATTATATCACTTCCACTTTGTTTAGCATAAAAATATCTGAAAAATAAATTTAAATGATTTACTTAGAGGAATATTTCCGGAGTTTGCATTAAACTCAACTGCAATTTTGTTCCATGTCAATTTCTTCTTTTGGAGAGAAAAATTTATCAATTTTTTCTTTTACTTTCGACATCTCCATATTTCATAACTAGTTATCTTAGCTCACTTCTTTCTTTTCTGTAAAATGCTTTCCGGACATCTTGTATAACTTTCACCTCTATAATAATATTTGAGAATAAGGTGCTTAGGAAAATATTTGGGGCTAAGCGGATGAAGTTACAGGAGAATGGAGAAAGTTACACAACACAGAACTGCACGCATTGTATTCTTCACCTGACATAATTAGGAACTTAAAATCCAGACGTTTGAGATGGGCAGGGCATGTAGCACGTATGGGCGAATCCAGAAATGCATATAGTGTGTTAGTTGGGAGACCGGAGGGAAAAAGACCTTTAGGGAGGCCGAGACGTAGATGGGAGGATAATATTAAAATAGATTTGAGGGAGGTGGGGTATGATGATAGAGACTGGATTAATCTTGCACAGGATAGCGACCGCTGGCGGGCTTATGTGAGGGCGGCAATGAACCTTCGGGTTCCTTAAAAGCCATTTGTAAGTAAGTAAGTATAATAATATTTACTTCTATATTTGTGTATGGCAATAATGTCGATTTAACAATTTGAAGGCGCTGGAAAACAATTCAATGTAGGAAAACGCTCACGTCTAGCCATGTTGCCATATTTCTTTCGATGTCAAGGGAATGCTCAGGGCATATGAAAGAGTAACGTCTCTGCAATACGATCTAAAATAAGTGGTAAGGAAACGCTCATTACTTAAGTGTTCCCTCATTTTATAAGTGACGACTATGAATTCGACCTTTAACCTATAAATTTGGCCTCCTCCTAGGTTCGTGAAGGCCTATTCAATCCTAATTCTTGTATTTTATATACAGTGATTACCTGTCGTCAGACTCTGCAACATCACGGAACAGTAGATGTGTCTGCATTCTCAATCGAGACGTTCTCACGAACATGACCATAAATCAAGGAATTCTTAAAGGAGGAACGCACACCTTTCGCTAATATAATTTTATAATTCTATTATATTTCAACGTTTTTTCTCAGAATACATAGGTCCTTTGGTAATAAAAATTGACATGCTTAACGTACAATATCTGTACAGTCTTAGAAAAAAGTTTTGTCGCAAACATACTTTTAAAGTCTCATAAATGAGACAGTGCGCATGATCAGAGAACGAACGACCTAGTTCACAAGGGAAGGATTACTTGAGGTAATAAAATTAGTTTTGTTTCGTTGTATCTCTGATAATGCGCACTACCTCCTTTCTGGGACTTAAAAATTATCTGTGCGTCAAAACTTTTTCTCTAAGACTATACTTTACTATGCAATATTTAAAAAAAATATGGTTTATTTAACGACGCTCGCAACTGTAGAAGTTATATCAGCGCCGCTGGTGTGCCGGAATTTTGCCCTGCAGGAGTTATAAGGGTACAGTGCATCAGTTATTCATAGATTTCAAAAAGGCATATGACTCGGTTAAGAGAGAAGTTTTATATGACATTCTTATTGAATTTGGTATTCCCAAGAAACTAGTTCGATTAATTAAAATGTGTCTCAATGACACGTATAGCAGAGTTCGTATAGGTCAGTTTCTGTCAGATGCGTTTCCAATTCACTGTAGGCTAAAGCAAGGAGATGCACTATCACCTTTACTTTTTAAGTTTGTTCTAGAGTATGCCATTAGGAAAGTCCAGGATAACAGAGAGGGTTTGGAATTGAATGGGTTGCATCAGCTGCTTGTCTATGCGGATGACGTGAATATGTTAGGAGAAAATCCACAAACGATTAGGGAAAACACGGGAATTTTACTTGAAGCAAGTAAAGAGATAGGTTTGGAAGTAAATCGCGAAAAGACAAAGTATATGATTATGTCTCGTGACCAGAATATTGTACGAAATGGAAATATAAAAATTGGAAATTTATCCTTCGAAGAGGTGGAAAAATTCAAATATCTTGGAGCAACAGTAACAAATATAAATGATACTCGGGAGGAAATTAAACACAGAATACATATGGGAAATGCCTGTTATTATTCGGTTGAGAAGCTTTTATCATCCAGTCTGCTGTCAAAAAATCTGAAAGTTAGAATTTATAAAACAGTTATATTACCGGTTGTTCTATATGGTTGTGAAACTTTGACTCTCATTTTGAGAGAGGAAAATAGGTTAAGGGTGTTTGAGAATAAGGTGCTTAGAAAAATGTTTGGTGCTAAGAGGGATGAAGTTACAGGAGAATGGAGAAATTTACACAACACAGAACTGCACGCATTGTATTCCTCACCTGACATAATTAGGAACATTAAATCCAGACATTTGAGGTGGGCAGGGTATGTAGCATGTATGGGCGTATCCAGAAATGCATATAGAGTATTAGTTGGGAGGCCGGAGGGAAAATATATTTGGGGAGACTGAGACGTAGATGGGAGGATAATATTAAAATGGATTTGATGGAGGTGGGATATGATGATAGGGACTGGATTAATCTTGCTCAGGATAGGTACCAATGGCGGGCTTATGTGAGGGCGGCAATGAACCTTCGAGTTTCTTAAAAGCCAGTACGTAAACAAGTAAGTAAGGAGTTATTTTATATGCCAGTAAATCTACTAACATGAGCCTGTCGCATTTAAACACACTTAAAAGCCATCGACCTAGGCCAGGATCGAACCCGCAACCTCGAGCACAGAAGACCAGCGCTATACCGACTACGCTACCTAGGCCGACATGCAATAATATTTTGAAAACCTAATATTACTGTATTTTACACAAATCAAGTACAGTTCTGTAATTCTAATCATTTGTGTATTGTCATGTACCTAATCTGTGGTATCAATTTCATTTGTCACATGTAACCTTCTTGGTATCGCAATTTCCACAAACATTGGTGTAGCCTACATATTATATTGACAATCAAGAGCAACTGCTATACTACAAAAATACCAGCAGTACAAGGACAGCGACGAAATAGATATTTAAGCTTGTATCAGTGTAACCGTGTAATTTGCATTTGCACGACTGTTACTATCGTATGACGTCATTATTCTCCATCTGAATCGCTACATAAAGAAAGGGCATGTCACATTTTTTTTCGAAATTGAGTTAACATTGAATTTCCCAACTTGAATGTTCAACACATCATTTTATCAAGAAAAGAAACCAGTCCAACATTTCTTTCATCGTGATATTGTGTTCGGAATGTGAGCGTTTTGTAAAGGAAGGGTCATCGGTCTGGACGGTTTTTCTTCATTCCCTACAACTTAGCTAAACTGGACTGATGCCCTTTCTTCATGAAGCTATTCATTTCAAGGTATTAGCACAGTCTAGCATATACAGTAGCGAAGCTTGGGGTGATTTTTTGCATTTCTCGCGATAGTTGCTAGCCGCTTGGAGCGCTGTGTGTACTAGAAACAATAGACTGTGTCACTGCCATCGTGATCTAATACAGGCCGTAAGGCAGACCATGTGACTCGCTTAACCCGATCACGAAGGGCGGCGTTTCAACCATATAAATTAATTGGAATGCATAAAAAGTAACATATACAGTATTTCTCTAAAATGTAGTGTAATTGCATTAATAAAATTTAAAACAATGATTAGGAGACACTTCAGACATAATTCCTTGCGAGTTAAGGTGTAATATTATTATTGGTGAGAAAATTACCGGTACGTTGTTCGTATGTGTAATACCTGCCTTTATTTCGATTAAATATTGCGAAATGATTGTACATTCATTTATGCACGATTCAATAATATTTAGATATGTTGAAATTATAGGTTATGTTTACTGTTCCAGTTGCCCCTTTCTGTCTAATTTTAGTGGTCTCCAATGCCCTGCCATTCATATGGAAATATTATAGGTTATGTTTACTATATCTTATATTCCTAAATTCGCAATTATACATTATAATTAAGCATAATGTCATATATGATACCGTACTCCGCACATTCAATTTGTCTGTATTTTAATACTACAATTGAGTATTGAATTAGTGTATTTATTTACTACCTAAGAGACGGAGTAACAATCGTACGTACACTAATTTCATAAGAGTGGTATGATAAATTTTCTGTCTTTATCAAGGAAGGTAGATGTGCTATATTAAAATCACAATATAAATTCTTTTTTATTAAACCTCAAAATAGTTTCCATTCTAAACTTAAAATGTTGATGCGAAAAGATTGTTAACATGTAAAATTCTCTTCACATTAAAATAACACAGTTTTGTAGTTATTTCTGCAA
Organism: Periplaneta americana; assembly: GCF_040183065.1. Classification (NCBI taxonomy): domain Eukaryota; kingdom Metazoa; phylum Arthropoda; class Insecta; order Blattodea; family Blattidae; genus Periplaneta; species Periplaneta americana. The sequence goes on along the minus strand of NC_091119.1, from coordinate 173,430,815 downwards.
CATAGGCAATTATGCAACAAGAAGTAAAGGGAACTTATGAACACATTACACTAAATAAAACTTAGCTTATGATACGCAATAAAGTTATAATATAATAATTCACTGAGCTCCATACACTGAAATAGAAAACCCGAACATACATTACGGCTGGTCTAGATCGAAAAGGCATTGACTGTGCCGTATTTCGCATTGTTGTGAAAAGTTGTGTAAACTGTGAAATGTTCGTTATCGGTTGTAATAACTGTAAATGGCTAAAATACAATAATCTGAGTAATGATATGGGACAAGGAGACGTTTGTTGCACTATAAATTCTAAGAAAAATTGGTCAGAGTTATCCTTCCGAAAAATCCAGGAAGGTGAGTTTATAAAATATAATATACTCGTATAGGCTACTTTATGAAAATAATATATAAACCTTATTTATTTCGTATTTCAATAGTGGAAGGAAGGCGTTAATTTTTCAAAAGAACACGAAATCAAAAGTACAATACATTTTATCGTCTGCTAGAGAAAGAGGCTGTGATGAGGCGATAGTAGCGATCCTGGTGGGTAGCAACTATCTATGGATGCATATTTCAACTGTCTATGTTTGCATATTTAGTAAGTATTGAGCTTCGCAACTGTATATACTAAACTGTGGTATTAGCACAGTCTAGTATATACAGTCACGATGCTCAATACGTAGTAAATATGTATACATAGATAGTTGCTAACCACTAGGGTCGCTAGTATCGCCTCATTATAGACAATGCGAAATAGTACCGGCGCCGTCTATTGCTCCTAGCACCCTCACAACTCAAGCTTCGTGACTGTATATACAAGAGTGGTACTAGATAGGCTATTTATCCCACGTCTTCTACTTATTCTGCAATTGGTCTGCATCGTGCTGATTATAATGTAAAGGAGGCTCAGAATGGAAGCCTAGGTTCAGTTAATACATATATTTATCTTACACGGCAGATTCAACATTCCAGCAGACATCGACTCTACATGCTCCTGCCGCGAAGACCTTTACAGTGTGAAACACCTTCTGTTTGACTCTCCTATTATTGAAATAAAGAGATTTCAACCAAAGACACATCTTCTGGACTGCAACACCGAATACAGGACTCCACTATGTGAAGTGGTCAGAAAACCCTGTTGCTACCGAGAATTCATAGATTTGTTAAACTTTATCTTTAAAAGACTGTAGAGATATATTTCACCATTATCTGTGTACATAAAATAAATAGTATAGAAAAGTAGTATAACGTATAACAGAACTAAAACCCTAGCATACCGCTTGGTAAATTAGGGTTCTTTTCCACGGATATTTAATAATAATAATAATAATAATAATAATAATAATAATAATAATAATAATAAAATCTTACACCTCACCGACTTGTTAAGTCGTTATAAAAAGAAATAAAACAAAGAGGAATAAAAAAATTGAAAGAAACAAAGAAAGAAGTACAATATAAAAGTCTTCTTTAGAATAAAATTAAATAAAAAAATAAGACGTCAAGCAAAACTAAAATTGAGTAACATCACAATTCCAATCCCAGGAAAATTACTTTTCTCTTGTGGCAATAACTTCAACTTTCCAAGCTTCAATAAGTCTTCAGAACGAAATGTCAAATTGCACAGAACCCTCATCTAACAGAGGAATGTATTTTGACGTGACGTAGTAAGCGCCTTGTTTTCTTAGCAAGTGACTGTACGACTTTCAACTCCTGTTTGTTTGTTCTCCATCGATGATTGTGTTTGCTTTCCCAGATCAATGGTCTTTCTTCTTTCCTTTCCTTTAGTTATTATACTCTATTATTGACAAATGGAATCACAGATGGTAAGAAGTCTGTCATCAACAGTGAATGCACAATTTAATTGTATCGGCTAAAACTAACAGTCCCTCATAGATTTGTAATTTCGCTTATAATGATGAAAGCTTATAGAAATTTCTTCCTAAGTTTAATACGTACGTAACGAACTTCGCTAGACTTCACAATGACCTTTTGAATGTCGTAGAACTGATGAAACGTTACCCAACTGAACTTGTATTATATTACCTACCTATCTACACAGTGTATATATATTTTTCTAAATTACAGACATCAGCTCAAAGAATTTGAGTGACCACAAGGGTCCTGAATACAATAAACATGTACAATATAATGTGATGTGATACATTAAAGAAAAAAGAAAGTTAATTGTTGAAGGCAAATATAAGTGGATTAATTGAAATAGAGATGATGATGTAATATTTGAAGAGAATCCTTGATAATATTTATAAGAATAGACATTACATAATCAAAAGGAATGTGAAGTTCCTTAAGATAATTCCATGTGAATTTTGTAATTGAACCTCTACTGCCAAACAGCAAACCAATGACAGACCATTGTTTAAAAGGGACGTTGTACTTTTGAGAAAGATACGGCAGACAAGGTTCATATATAGACTTCTTCTCAATATCAACTTCGGTGGCCTGATTTAGGTTTCTTTCGAAACGGATTGTATGGTCAAGAACAAGAGCCCGTTTTAAGCGTCCGTTGATAGCAATAATGTCTGCCCGTCTAAAAGAACCATCTGATGATACACAATGCACTTCCTCATGAATCTCCCAATTTAAAGTTTTTAACGATGTGGCCAAAGCATGTCGTACACGATGATGTCTAGCATTGATCAGCAGCTCGCCTTTAGGGCATTGTCCAAGCACGTGCCCAAGTGTTTCAAGCTCGCTACAGTCTGGATGACGGCAGCGGGTTGTGCTTAGAGTTCTGCCCGGTATTGCGCGAACCGCCGAAATATTGCTTGACATTTTTAAAGCATTGGTCCATTCTGAGGAAGATTGCTTACCCATGAGTTAGCCTTGGGGAGATCACTCTAAACAATAACCCCTTTACCACGCAAGGTATGGTTTGTCCAAGTTTGGAATGCGTCATTTCTTAAGTGTTTACGAATTTTACGACCTGACCAGTTGATAGCATCAATAGCTGTGATATTCAATTTTGACAGAGCAGAAACTTTTTCACTTACAAGGTCCCTAACATTGTGGAGATGGCAATCATCATCACGAAGAAGAGTATTACAGATATTTATCTGTTGTACATAAGCTTCCCAAGATGCTTTCATTAACGAAAGACCACGATATTTTTAGGGGAGTAAAGCATTCCGTCAGGACAGTAAATTGTTATTTGTTTATGTATTTTCTTCACATACGCGTAGATTTGAAACAATAGTACATTTAAATTGTACTCAGGTTGATTATTCCTAATAATCAGTTTCCCCCCCCCCTCGCTCAAGAAATTTTTTTCACACGCCTCGCAAAACTCTCGATGAGTTTGAAGGTGTCCTCCTGATTTACGGAATTCCAACCTCCCTGTTCACGGGTCACCAACTCACCACAGTTTCTCGGTCTGTGGGCTCGAAACACGCTGTCCTGTAACCTGCTCCACATATGCTTCACAGAATTCAAGTCAGGTGAATTTCCAGGCCAAATGTTCAAAATATTCTCCTCTTGCTTCCACTTTCATTGTTATGAGTTTCTGAATTGATTAAAGTTGCAACACTTGCTACCAAGCTGACAATATCTAACCAGATGTTTCAGTATGTCCTTTCATTAATAACTTTAAAAAACTAAGAATTTTCGGACATATGTTTATAGGAACTTATTTTCTTGTTTTGGTGTGAGGAACATGCCCCCAAGGTTTGTCAAAGTTTTTCTGAAACACCCTATATATCTACCTACCTACCTGTACTATGGCGTAATGTGAAGATGCGTTTAATTGATATCGAGAGGCAAGAGATTGAGCTCCAATGTTCGGAAAAGTCCTCACTACATTTACAATCAGATCTCATGCTTAACTGGGGGAAGTGTGACTACAGCAGAGCAGGTTTAGCGTGGCTAAGATTGGGAGCATGGAAGGGTAATAAAATTGTCAACGAAGATGGAGAGTGCCTTTGTCCACTGCGCGGAGAAAAAGACTCCTGGACACATATTTTATTGCAATGTGTCGAACTGAAACATACCCGGAAAAAATATCTACTATCCTCGATGCTAAGTCAGAATAGGAGTTCGCTTGCATGTCTTGACCTCATGGGGAATAGAGAATGGGAACAAAAGACTGGATTGTTCCTCTTGAAGGCGAGACAGATTAGAACTACAGCTGTTGAAGTTTGTGATGCGAACTGACGAAGGGATACTCAATTATACACTTTTATGTCTGTTTAGGTTAGGATATATTATATAATGTGTTTTGTTTGTGCCATTTTTATTTTAATCTGTGTGTTCTTTTGGAGAGTGGCTGGACCTAACTATAGGTGAGGGTGGGGTGAAACCTACAAAGTAGGACTTGTTTTACGCAGCACATACGGTCAGAAGACCCGTGCATGGGATTTAAGAGAAAATTAATATAGTACATCTGTATGTATAATATTGCTCAATAAATCCATCTATCTTCTCTTAAAGGTGATATATACCTTTGAATCTACCTATCTACCTACCTACGTACCCACCTATCCATTTTTTTCATATGTGGTTTAAAAATCTGTGGTAATATTGCGTGTGTACCATTTATTTTTATTTTATTGGGTTATTTTACGACGCTGTATCAACATCTAGGTTATTTAGCGTCTGAATGAAATGAAGATGATAATGCCGGTGCAATGAGTCCGGGGTCCAGCACCGAAAGTTACCCAGCATTTGCTCGTATTGGGTTGAGGGAAAACCCCGGAAAAAACCTCAACCAGGTAACTTGCCCCGACCGGGATTCGAACCCGAGCCACCTGGTTTCGCGGCCAGACGCGCTGACCGTTACTCTACAGGTGTGGACTGTGTGTACGATCTTTTGTGTATCAGGAGGCCATTTTTACTATTGTTGAGTTCCTGTTTCTATTGTGTTCATGTAACTAATTGCGAATTTTCATTAATGTTTATGATATTGGTGACAGACGGTAATGAATCATGATATGAAGAGCTTGCGGCAAAAACCATGAATGTCACATTTATATTAAGGATTACATAATGATCTAATTGAGTCTATAACTGCAAGTTGTAGTGCTGTTTCTATAGAAAATAAAGGAAAGGATTACTGTATTCGTGGTGATAATTCTCCTTTTTACCATTTTTCATAAGAACAACATTAAATTTCGCAGTAATCCATTGAATTAGATAATGACATCAACTTTAAGAAAACTGTGACATTAATCGTTTTTCCCACAAACTCTTCATATGTAATTTTGCAATCCGGCATTTGTCTTTGTGACTGAGGAGAACCATGAAAAATCCCAGACTGGCCGACCCGGAGTTTGTACCCGGGACCTCCCGAATGCGAGTCTGAAACGTTACCGTCTAAGCCAAGTCGCTCGGCTACTACTACTACTACTACTACTACTACTACTACTACTACTACTACTACTACTACTACTACCGCAGTAGCTGCTGCTGCTACTACTACTTCTTCCACGTTTCACGTTCCTGTCATTTCCCACTTAAATTCTCTTGTTTTGAGTTGATTTAATTCGGTACCTTTGTTCAGTTTCCGTAAGTCGGAAGTCATTTTCACTAATGAATTCATTACCAGCAAATGCCACTTCATGGACATTTTGTGACGGAAGTCATTTGTCAGCAAAGTTGAAGTTTTAAAATTGCTTCTTACAATACTCATTCACATCCAGCTATCAGATCTTGCTGACCTGCAAAAGCGTCATCTAACACTCGTTTAGCTAACAAAACGCTAGTAGTAATTGTAATTTTGGACGGAACACGAACACGTACTCCAGTTGCTGTCGGAAGAGCCAAGCTCCCGATCGAGTCACTCCTAACGGCTCCGGACTTTCATGTCGACACTTGTTTGGCCCGGGGGGGAATCTGTGAGGGCAGCAAGGATTGCTTTCTTTATCTTCCTCCGTACGTGATGTGGTTCTTTATGGGCGCTGCAGGTGTCTTCTTGTCTGCAGAAGTTGAACCCATGGAAATTCTCCCCAGTGGCGTCAAAGCAGGTACTACGGAAATTGAACCTACAGGGGCGGGTCTCAAAGGTGGTGGTAAAAGTCACACTGATATTGAACAATAATTCCAGATACGTAATTTCATTACATATGAAATAAGTTCGTCCCGTACTGTCCTAGAAATGACAGCTTCAATATGTGATGTCACGAGTTCGAATCCCGGCGCGGTAAGAGAGATTTAAAGTCCACACCTTTGGAGTAGTGGTCAGCGCGTCTGGCCCCGAAACCAGGTGGTCCGGGTTCGAATCCTGGTTGGGATAAGTTACCTGATTGAGGTTTTATCCGGGGTTTTCCCTTAACCCAATACGAGCAAATGCTGGGTAACTTTCGGTACTGGACTCTGGACTAATTTCACCGGCATTATCATCTTCATTTCATTCAGACGCTAAATAATCTGATACAGTATGTTGTTACAGCGTCGTAAAATAACCCAATAAAATGAAAATGAAGGAATGAGAGATTTAAAAAGGGGTATTATTTTATACAGAATCACTGTCTTTCTCTGGCTGCTGGTGCTACTACTAGCACAAATAAGTACAACAAATTTAACATTAATATCTACAATTTAGCCCATATTTTGTAAAAGATCTAGGCGTAACTAATAATCATAATTTGACTTTTCATGATCAAATATTTAATATAACAAATAATGCTTTCAAGAATCTGGGGTTTATTATTAGAAATTTAAAAAATTTACAAAACATTTCGACTTTGACACTCCTTTTTAATTGTTCATGTCCGCGGTAAATTGGTCTCCCACTTTTAAATACCATAGTAATCAATAAAATTGAAAAAAAATTCAAAAACGAAAAAAAAAAAATGTCATTATTCAACCTTCCATAACAAAATGCCGTATAACAGTCTACTTCGTGAATTTAATTTAATGTCTCTTGTGAGTCGTAGATTACTTACTGAGGAACTCTTATTGTATAAAACATTCAATGGTGTACTGGATTATAGGGAAATATCACAAATGCAGCTTAACGCTAGAACATCACATTTAAGAAATCGTCAATTGTTATATTATAAAAAAAAACTAAACACTTCAGCACATAAAAATCCACCGGTGTTAAAAATTTGTAAAAAAAATTCAACGAAATATGTAAAACATGGGATCTAGATTTCAGCATTTCTTACATGAAAAATAAACTTTTTCTTATTAATATACTGAAGGTAGTTGATTTTAAATAGTATTGCTATCTATTTGTTAACCTGTAATTGCCTTTTATAGCTTTCTTTTAGTAGGTTATTTTACGACGCTTCATCAACAACTTAGGTTATTTAGCGTCTGAATGAGATGAAGGTGATAATCCCGGTGAAATGAGTCCGGGGTTCAACACCGAAAGTTACCCAGCATTTGCTCATATCGGGTTGAGGGAAAACCCCGAAAAAAATCTCAACCAGGTAACTTGCCCCGATCGGGAATCGAACCCGGGACATCTGGTTTCGCAGCCAGACGCGCTAACCGTTATTCCACAGATGTGGACTATATATATATATATATATATATATATATATGTAGTACTTCATTGCTAAAAAAAAAAAGTAGCACTTAACTTTTCCTAACCGATTTGTTGATTATGGCCGGTCTAGACGGGCATGAAATCGTGATCATGAATAAAACAGGTTGTTATCACATGGAAATCTATCTATCTATCCAATCTATCCAATCTCATCAATCTATCCATCTATCCATCTATCCATCTATCCATCTATCCATCTATCCATCTATCCATCTATCCAATCTATCCAATCTATCTATCCATCCATCTATCCATCCATCTATCCATCCATCCATCCATCCATCCATCCATCCATCCATCCATCCATCCATCCATCCATCTATCTACCTACCTATCTATATATCTATCTACCTACCTACGTATTTGTGGTTTTGAATTTATACGGCCATGGTATCATGATCTTATAAACTCTCCAACTTGAAATATATATTTAATGTGAATTTGTGCAATCGTAGAAAAAACATTGTATGATATATATTCGTAAAGTTATCTTTTTGGCCCTAGGTTTGTTTGTATCAAAAAGAGGACTTTTACGAACTTGTATCACAAAAAACTATTCAAAAAAAACCTCACCAGATCTTGCAAGCAAACTCTAAAAGAGTATAAAAATACAAGCTTTTAGACACTCTTATTATCAAGCTGTTGTGCAATTACAACCTCGCATAAAAACAGTGATTCAATTCAATTAAGGTTTCCTTAAAACTCTGGACCAAGCTAAACGAGTCTGCTCATATGCTTCTTACACGAACATCTACAAAATGTGACACATAGCTTTACTTCTCTTTCGGCGAAGGTCATGTTAAATATTGTATAGCTCTACAAAATCCACGGTTCTAGACCTGTTGTGGACATACGATTCCCAGATACATAATTCAGCACGGTCGCTGCGAAACCATCGAGGACGGCCCGAATGTTTAAACGCGTTTTGCAATGATTAATATTCCACTGTACAATAATAATTATTAATTCTGATGCAGAACTGTTTTTCGTGCTTTCAAAATATAAAACGCTTTTAAACCATATTAGTGGGAAATGTGAGTGGCATATACCAGAACGGGTGGTATGCAGAGTACAAAATTAAATTGTGGGTTTCATTTGATTTTCACAATAAAAGGCTAATATTTTTCCAATTAGTTGCAATAGGCTGAGTTTAGTAATGATTGTGGTTAAAACAGGGTATTCTAAAACAGTATGCTTGAACATAGTGATATATAATTGCAGAGCTAGTAACGTATACCGCAGTTCATTGATTCCAAGAGTTTATATCGAGAATTTCGATATATCGCGGCTCTTATTAATATTTCGATCCCAAAAGAATTAACAAGAAAACATCAGTCCCCAAGTTACAGTTGAATATCATTATGTAATGTATTTTTGTAAGTATGTCTTGAATGTTATTAAATTTACTCGGGCACACTTGCATTGTGTCCTCAAGCCACATCTGTAGATGACGTCACAGCAGGCTACAACAAACTTATCTTGTACTTAACAGTCTTCTTCAAAATAACAGGCTTTAGTAATAAATTATACGAAATCTCAAACCATAAAGGCCAGCCAAAATTTTAATTGAGATTTGCGAAACTCGTATTTACTAAAGTATTTTACTAGTAAAATATACAAAAAAAAAAACAGTGAGTCAGGAGGAAAGGTACATGGTGCGCGGAGTGATAATATAGGTGATTCTGAACAAAAAAGTTTATATGAGCATATGCCATGTTCTTAGCAGTATCTGACATATAGGTCTTTGAAAATCACAGGCGTCAGTCTCATGTCCTTCATCAGAACTCATATGTGGACACAACCAAAACGACATTAGGTTGTAATATTGTCATTATTGGCCATTTCAATGTGCAATGGGCGTTGGATCGGTCGCGGTGGAGTAATTTCTTGGCCACCGTGGTCACCCGACTTTACTCCATTGGATTACTGTATGTTAGGTTGGCTTAAGAGCGAAGTCTACAAGCACAAAGTGGAAACAACGGAGGAACTTCTCGCTCGCATCTTACATGCCTGTGCTCTAATAAAAGAATGTTCGATAGAAGCATTTGAAATGTGGATATGAAGAAAGATGGAGTCTGTGAAATGGACGGACAGAATAAGAAATGAAACTGTGATGATAAGAGTGGGTGAAGAAAGAATGATGCTGAAATTGACCAGGAAGAGGAAAAGGAATTGGTTGGGTCACTGGCTGAGAAGAAACTGCCTATCAAAGGATGCACTGGAAGAAATGGTGAACGGGAGACGAGTTCGGGGCAGAAGATATCAGATGATAGATGGCATTAAAATATATGTTTGGATCATATACTGAGACAAAAAGGAAGACAGAAAATAGGAAAGACTGGAGAAAGCTAGGTTTGTAGTGAAAGACCTGCCCTTAGACAGAACACTATGAATGGATATATATTATATATATACTTATATATAACTCCTCTACATATATATACAGTATATATATATATGGATCCTTATATATATGGGATCAAAAATTAGTATTGCTATAAAATTAATCAGTAAATTACTAGCAATTTTTATTATAAAAAAATACAAATATTAATAATCATAACAAAATCCTCTGACTGAGATTCTGGCTGATATGTACAGCTATTATGAGGCAGTACATCTCACTTCATGATATACATGTCAGAGGAAGAACAATTGTTTGTATGAATCAGAAGTCTGACTAGTGTAATATGTAGCTAGTTGGCGATGTATGCAATGGAGGGGGAAAGGAAATGGCCACTCTACCCCATTATCTCCTGGCCTAGCCTCCTTATAAGTGGTGCCTTCTTGGTATCAATTGTGAGGTTCAGACCTGTCTTCGGACAGTTGACTAAACAACAAAACAATCATAAAATAGTACATTATGCAACGAGCCTATAATGAAGGTAATTAAGAAGCGAGTATGGATATTTATGAAACGAGCGCAAGCGAGTTTCATAATTTTCATACGAGCTTCTTAATTACCATTATAGGCGAGTTTCATACGACTTTTTATGCTCGACCATATTTCTAACTTGATATTATTAATTTTATTGTATCTGACCTGGAGCAATGTTCCGTATGTTGTGAGATGTGCGCAGACGCGAAAGTATTGATTTTTTCCGAGGAACAAATGTGCACATTGACCTTGCTAGGCCATAAGAACCTACAGAGATAACATTGAAATAAAATTAGACATTCAAAAACGAGATGACAAATTGAATTTATTTGAATATTATTTACAATTAACGCTAATTATGATAGTAACAGAACATTATCTTCTGCGACAGTATTGGATTTCCAGCGTCCGTGACTTTTCGCTAATTCTCTTTCGATTGCATATCCGAGAATAATCGATACTTGCGGTTTTATAACGGTAGAAAGCTGACCTGTCATTGGCTGAACAGTAGTATATATTATTTTAAGGTACCGAAGTACATATGATATTTCCATGCAGATATTCTGCGTCATCATACGATTAAAGAGTAATGGAACGGAGAAAAATTCTCTCCGGCGCCGGGATTTGAAACCGGGTTTTCAGCTCTACGTGCTGATGCTTTATCCACTAAGCCACACCGGATACAACCCCGACGCCGGTTAGAATCGTCTCAGATTAAGCTCCATCTCTTGAGTTCCCTCTAGTGGCCGCCCTCTGCACTACGTCATAGATGTCTATGAACGTAGGACCGGAGTCCACACATGTGTTGAGGAAATATCATATGGAAATATCATATGTACTTCGGTACCTTAAAATAATATATATGATATGCGTAAATCACTTCGTGATTTAAGACGGCGCTTATTCCGTCGGATCCCGGCCAACTAGTCACTCATATCGAGTGCACCTCAACACATGTGTGGACTCCGGTCCTGCGTTCATAGACATCTATGACGTAGTGCAGAGGGCGGCCACTAGAGGGAACCCAAGAGATGGAGCTTAATCTGAGACGATTCTAACCGGCGTCGGGGTTGTATCCGGTGTGGCTTAGTGGATAAAGCATCAGCACGTAGAGCTGAAAACCCGGGTTCAAATCCCGGCGCCGGAGAGAATTTTTCTCCGTTCCATTACTCTTTCATTGAACAGTTGTAACCTGAGTCGTCATTGGCTGAAAGACCTGACCTTTAATGAGTAGGTGTACTTTAATGACATGCATTAAAGGTCTGCTACCAGGTGTATAATTACTACATTTCGGCATGGTCGAGCATAAAATTCTTAATGATACCGATTCACTGTGCAGAAAAACCCAATATAATGTTTGTTCCAATGTATATAAAGAATCATATAAGTGAATAGCAGTAAAAATAATGTAAATCGTGGCGCAAGGGACTTTTTATATAAAGCGATACAATATTTTATTAAGGTATTAATAAAATACAAACCACTTATCATAGAAGGAAGAAAGTTTGTACGTGTGTTATTGTTCACCAGATACATCAGTGGTAAAATTTTGTGAATTTAACATGGAAGTTAGTCATTTCAGTATAATGCCCATTTAAATCCTAGTGCCTAGAGTTCGTGACTCTAGTTATAACTTTTGTGTTATACATTCTTTCGAAACCATTTTACTTATAGAAGAATTTTATTCTTTCTCTTGTCTCTTTTACTGATATAATTTTCATTTACCTTGATTGTCAAATCTGTAGAACAAGGCTGATACAAGAAACAGTTCACGAAACTTTAATCTCATTGGCTTTTCTTATTTCATATCTCATACCGAAGATATTTTGTAATGTAATTTAGTGTTTACTTCACTTACCTTACTAATAGACGGTAATTATACACAGTATTTAAAGGGTGTAAATGATATGTTGTTATTGAAGTGTTGTATCAGTGAAGAATTATGTTGTGTCAGTGAAGTGTGTTGTATCAGTGAAGAAGTATGTCGTGTCAGTGAAGTGTGCTGTGTAAGTGAAACGTGTTCCCGTCAGTGAAGCTTTATAGTTTATAATGGCAGTGCATAGTATTTGAACAGTGAAATATTTTTGAAGTGTTAGTGAAATCAGGATAGAATCAGTGAAATGTGTCGTAGTTCCATTGCAGTGAGTGAGTTGACAGCAAAATGAGTGTAATTTGAAAGGTACTTGTGCAGATATGAACATATCATACTCGTGGGTTTCAGTTCGATCTTAGTTTTAAGATACAAATTAGATTTATTTCAAATGTTATTTTAAGTGATCGTTTCATTTAATTTAGTATATTCCCTGTTGTTATTATTATTATTATTGTTAGTATTAATTATTAGTATTATTATTAATTGTATTTTTAATTAATAAGTTTATTATTGTCATTATTGAGTGTAATTAGTTACCACTGCCACCGGGTATATACCCACTGCAGTGTGAATAAATACATACATACATACATACATACATACATACATACATACATACATACATACATACATACATACATACATACATACATACATACATACATACATACATACATACATCATCCTGAATTCACAGGAAACATCAGTTAGTATTTTAGCTCTTCCTAGAAACTTTAATCAAAGTACCATTAGGCCTACTTTAGCTTTTTTGGGCGGAAATTTTTAAGTAGCAAGACTTACTTTTTTTTTTAATGTGTAGATCATGCGATCCTCTTATAATTGTCCATTCAAAACATCCAAGTTTAATAGCATGAAACTTTGCTGGAAAGGTTACAAGTTAAGAGAGCACTTCAAACTGCTAACAACGTTGTAACTTCATATAAGTGAGTAAATATAGTTTCCTGGAAGGAGACCTATCTTGGTTGTGGGAATGATGTTACAGAAAACATCCTATCAGGAAAACTCTGAAACGAGATGTAAGTGGAGGTCTAGCACCAGGAGGCTCTGCAGCTGTTACACGGACTGTGAGTCTGTGACAAAGAGGCTGAGAAAAAGTGTAGCCGCTCTGTTTTGTTAACCCTATAGAACACACGTGTACCCTACCAAGATTGAATTTCTTACATTCAATATCATTACCTAATTATATAATCGACGGTTCTCCTGAACATTTATCTTATGTAAAATTGTTACTATATATTCTATATACGTCTGTCCTATTCTGTTCTTCGGAAAAGGAGTATCATAGAGAAATGCTCTAAAGACCAAAACATTCCAGTTTCAGAGACTACACCGGAGAAATTCTTGGTTCTTCCACAACCCATTGTAGGCCACAAGCCATCATCATCGAATGTTATGAATAGGAAAATAATGTAATTCACTACTTTTATTTCGTAGTCCGCCGACGAGAATATTGTACGAAATGGAAATATAAAAATTGGAAATTTATCTTTTGAAGAGGTGGAGAAGTTCAAATATCTTGGAGCAACAGTAACAAATATAAATGATACTCGGGAGGAAATTAAACACAGAATAAATATGGGAAATGCCTGTTATTATTCGGTTGAGAAGCTTTTATCATCCAGTCTGCTGTCAAAAAATCTGAAAGTTAGAATTTATAAAACAGTTATATTACCGGTTGTTCTATATGGTTGTGAAACTTGGACTCTCACTTTGAGAAAGGAACATAGGTTAAGGGTTTTTGAGAATAAGGTTCTCAGGAAAATATTTAGGGCTAAGAGGAATGAAGTTACAGGAGAATGGAGAAAGTTACACAACACAGAACTGCACACATTGTATTCTTCACCGGACATAATTAGGAACATTAAATTCAGACGTTTGAGATGGGCAGGGTATGTAGCACGTATGGGCGAATCCAGAAATGCATATAGAGTGTTAGTTGGGAGGTCGGAGGGAAAAAGACCTTTAGGGAGGCCGAGACGTAGATGGGAAGATAATATTAAAATGGATTTGAGGGAGGTGGGATATGATGATAGAGACTGGATTAATCTTGCTCAGGATAGGGACCAATGGCGGGCTTATGTGAGAGCGGCAATGAACCTCCGGGTTCCTTAAAAGCCAGTAATTAAAGTAAGTAAGTCCGCCGAGTTAGCTCTGTGGTAGCGTCTGCCTCAGACTAGCCGGCCCGGGTTCGATTCCCGGCAGGGTTAGAAATTTTCATGTAAACTTTCTACCTCGGGCCTAGGAGAGATGGTGGTGCACTTCTAATGACTAAATTGTGCACCAATATGCCTGGGTTAAATCCCAAATCTCTCCGCAGTGCATATGAAGGGAAGGCCTATGTCACTGTTGATAGTGACTCGTCCGTCGGAGGGAGACTTAAGCCTGGCGGCCCCCTGGTGCTATTCGTCAGGAGTAGGCTACGTGCCGGCACCGGGTTTTCCTTTCTCCCTTCCTCACCTTCATCATCATCCTCACCCATTCTTTACACTACACTTACACATACATTCATCCTAGTACACGACATAACTCATCACAGATACACACCATGCATAACGTGGCCCGTCGAAGTAGTGTGCACCTTGAAAAATGGGTCACAGTCCTGCCATCTAACCGCAGTATGCGGAACCCGAATTACGTAAAGTGAAGTGAGTAGGCATTAGACATACACACACATACACACACACTTTTATTTCGTTGCCGAAATCGAGCAAACCCAGCTACTATAAAACGTTAAAAAATTATGCACTATCCTCCTGGGTTCTCGAGTATAGTCCTATACTATACTTCATATAATTATGCATTTAGTTTCAAATTTGCCACTAGGTCACTTCTTTTCTGTGGTTCTCAAGCTCCTGATATCTATTTGGACTTGCAGACTTTTTTTTTCAATTTTCTTCATTTCAGTGACATTCTTTTTGAAGTGTAGAATTATATTCAACTTTGAAAGTAGAACAAAAAATGCCTCAGGACTCAGGAGGCTATAAGTAATACTTTATAGTAACAGACCGTGGATAGAGATGCGACTTCACTTTCAAATCTTTCTCTCATTATGCTTATTGCGTCCATCTCTTTGTAATTGTTGTAAATTAATTTATACATAATTACTGAGGACATTAATGTATTTTTTGATGTTAGAATTATGAATAGTTAAATAATCTTCTGCAATCTTCGTTTCAGTGGTTTTATTAGAGAGTTATTTGTCGTTAAAAACAAGTTTGTTTATAGGTTAATATATTATCTTTGAAGCCTTCTTCCTGTTTACTGAAGTGTAATTCCTAACTTATACTTTGTAAAGAACATTTCGCTGCTGGAAGCGCGCTTATAATATTGAGTCAACCTATATTCCAAGCAGGCCAACTAAACAATTACAGCAGAAGCCTTATGTCCGAGAACACGTGAACGTGAAGAAAGACGATTGCAACGAGAGAACAAGGCTTTTCGTCGGGAAAACTGAAGAGGAACATTGAAGGCTGTCGAAAATCTCGTCAGAAAGAACTCAATATACAGGGTGTCCCATTTATCTTGACCACCCAAAATAACTTTGTACGCAAACACCAATTCAAAAATTGTTTCATACAATAGGTGTACAACTTAAAAGGGGATTATTTAATAATACTGATAGAGAGGCAACCTTGCAGTGTTGGGAGAAGATGGTATTTTTTGGTGAAAAATGAGTAAATTAAAAAACAAATTCTTTAAAATACTCTGTGATACGTGTGCAATGCATAGCATAACATTTTGTGGGTATTTGTGCCCTTATCGCATGTTGAGTCGTCATTTATAAACTTCCTGCGTTATGGATTTTTAAATCACCCGCCAACTTTTATTGTTGTTTCCGGTAAATTAAATTTTGTGGGTATTTATGCCCTTATTGGATGTTGAGACGTCATTTTTAAACTTCCTCAGCTATGAATTTTTAAGTCACACGCTCACTTTTATCGGTTTCCAGTAACTTCATTTTTTTTTTTTTTTTTTTTTTTTTTTTTTGCTGCATTGCCAGACAAAAATGGATATAATTTCTGAACTATTAAAGAAACATGCATGAAATTTAGAACACACATTCTTTAGACTATTAGGAAACTTTTCTCTGTAACATAATTTTGTTAATTGATTTCATTTTAAAAATACGTCCGTTTGTTTGCAAGAAAGGAAATCAGAAAATTCTTATTAAATTTTAATTGTTTATTTTACAAACGTAGGGAACAATATCAAAATTATGATACAGATAGTTTATGAAACATGCTTTTGCAAATACATTGCAAAAACCATTTGAATTTACCTTTAAAAACGGTTTAGATATATCGGTTTTAGTACAATCCTGCATTGGTTTTTTTTTTTTTCAAATTTGGGCCCCCAAATAATTTTTTTTTTCAAAATATCTATATTTGGTTGAATTGCTACAGCTATGAGCTCTCTACATACAAAAAATTAATAGGCTATTTTACACCAAATAGGAAAAAAGTTTTTAAAAATACCATTCTCTCCCCTTTTATGCGATAGAAGTACTGCTATTGTTTTTATGCCACTATGTATTTATTATTCAGTATTTCAATTAAGCTCGTCAAGACCTGTCCAAAAATGTATCACAGTAGTTCAGTCGAATAAACAGAACGTTAATAAACTAAACGTTATTTGATGTCTTGACGGTATGGTTCCTGTGCATAGTATGTACAAAAAAAGTGATTTTGCTTTAAGTTGGTGTAAACAATACATACTAGATCTACATTGCAGATACCCAGGGTCGCGTCACCCACTCCATGTGGCTTTTGTTTATAGTAAACATACGAAAGTATCATCTGCAATATACTACGTGTTGTTTACACCAAGTTGAAGTCAAAGCAATTCATACTGTGCACAAGAATAATGCCGTCAAGGCACCAATAACGTTCTGTTTATCTGAACGATCCACTGTGATATATTTTTAAATGGTCTGGACGAGATTAATTGAAATTTTTAGTTGGTAATTTAACGACGCTGTATCAACTACTAGGTTATTTAGTGTCGATGAGATTGGTGATAGCGAGATGATATTTGGCGAGATGAGGCCGAGGATTCGCCATAGATTACCTTGCATTCATATTACGTTGGGGAAAACCTCGGAAAAAAACCCAACCAGGTAATCAGCCCAAGAGGGGATTGAACTCGCGCCCGAACGCAACTTCAGACCTGCAGGCAAGCGCCTTAACCGACTGAGCCACGCCGGTGGCTCTTAATTGAAATGTTGAATAATAAATACATAGTACCATTTAACGAAACAATGTTAATACTCGTACCTCATTAATAAATAACGCTACAAGGTTGCCTCCCCATCAGTATTACTTCCCCTCTTTCAGTTGTATACCTTTCGTATAAAACAATTTTTCATTTAGTGCTTGCGTACAAAGTCATTTTGCGTAATCAAGGCAACTGGAACATTCTGTATATAAATGTATCTATGTATTTACTTTATTGGGTTATTTTACGACGCTGTATCAACATCTCAGGTTATTTAGCGTCTGAATGAAATGAAGGCGATAATGCCGGTGAAATGAGTCTGGGGTCCAGCACCGAAAGTTACCCAGCATTTGCTTGTATTGGGTTGAGGGAAAACCCTGGAAAAAACCTCAACCAGGTAACTTGCCCCGACCTGGATTCGAACCCGGGCCACCTGGTTTCGCGACCAGACGTGCTGACCATTACTCCACAGGTGTGGGACTATGTATGTATGTATGTATGTATGTATGTATGTATGTGTGTGTGTGTGTGTGACATATTTCTAAAATACTGTAATCTTAATGTCTCCCTAAAGGAAGTTGAAATTCTGCTTTCAAATTCAATTCATTTTAGTTTCGAAGTAAATGCAATCAATAACCGTTCCTGCAATTTACAGATACTCTTGTAGGCCTATAAATGGTTTCATACAACAGTGAATATTATTGAATTTGTTCGATTGCTGCGTGTCTTGTTTTAAGACCAAACTCAGAAAAAGTTGGTGAGTTAGTCTTTTAGGGCCATATTCATAGACATTCTTAGTGCGGGCTTCCGGTGGATGATCAGCGAACTAACGTTTTTCGTATCCATATACAGTGAAACCTGTTGAAGACGGAAGTGACATGGTCCTAATTTTTTTTCCGTTGTGGACAGGTTTCCGTGTTACTCAGGTGTGAAGTTAAAATGGAATATTTTATCATTTGCATAAATGAAAAACAAAATGGCATGCCGCAAATTGTAGGAATTACAAAATATTCCGTTTAACACTACTGACATTAAATCAGCTTCCTGTCACTTATTTAATTGGTGAATGATCTTGATGAAAATCTCATTTCCTGTATAAATTGTATTGTAACTCACTCATTAAAAAAACTGTAAAGTTTATTAATTACACTAAATTTAATATCTAACACTATAATATAATACTGTACTGTATATCACAGCACATTATTTAATTGGACTAGGAGCCTACAAGCCTTGAATTCTGGATTATTTAATTTCTTTGCCAGTTCAAGGGTTTTCTTTGCAGAATAGGTCCAGAAATTTGCGTGATCTTTGAAAGGGCAGGAACAATCCACTCCCACAACAGTTCATTTATTTCTATGTAACGAGTTGTTTTCTCTTTCTTTTTATGTCACCATTATTGACCGCAAGCCACTCACTCATGATACGGCATTTATTTTTGAAAGTGTTAAGTTACATCTGAGTTTTCCATTCAAAAATTTCAACATTATTTTCCATACTCGTCGTTTCTCATTTTCCTCGATAACTTTTACTTCATCAATTAATGATAGTGCAACATTTTTACGCAACTTTTTTTTTATCACGAAATCGCTAATACACTTGCGTTCTACCCAGCTACGACAGTATACAGGGGTGAAGCATTGAACATCTTTGAAGGGACTCGTCTGCCTAGTCAATAGGGTAATAAAATTCATGACCACCAGGCCAACACACCCTCGCAACCTAAAAAATTTTACAAAGAAAACTTGTTTTTATTTTAGTGACCTACTAGTATTTCGCACATTACTTGAAAGCACATACTGTTTCAAAATATAGTTTACATTAAAGTATTATGTCCAAAATATTATTTCCGTTTTGAACAGTAGCAGACAGTTTCCGTTTCCGCGTTGGACAGTTTCCGTTTTATTCAGGAAAAATTACACATAATACGTATGAATTTTGCCAAAACCAATAAATTGTTCCGAAATAGACAGGATTCCGGATTATTCAGGTTCCGATTAGAACAGGTTTCACTGTACCAGTATTAGCGGTATGATACGATATGAATCCTGTACTAGTAATCAGTCGATAGCCGGGGCTAGTTTAGCACGCTCATAGCGCGGGCTAGCAAAATGTCTATGAATAGCACCCCTTATTTACCACCTGTGTCATGTTTCCGTTATGTTCCATTAGAACAATGTAATAATTTTCAAACCCCACAATGACTTTATGTATACAATATATTATTTTCCAGTGCTACTTAAATGAACACATGATACAACGTAAAATAAGTACAGAAACATCGGAAGGAAAAGGTAGAAATTATCGTCTATACTTCGTCTTTCTATACCAATACAAGGCACAACTTTATTCCCTTCTGTCATTTTAAAAGACAGAATATTTATGCCATAGAAAGTACAGGAACTGGAGATAGAAAAGCTAGGAAGCAGAAAGGCCGAGTGCGTTACCAGGCTGAAATATGACCCGTTCCTCTGGGACCACACCGAAGTCTAGTCTTCAGTCTTTCACTTCGGTCTAAATTATTAGAGGAACACCTGTGCAACCAACAGATTTTACCCGAGAAAGCAAAGCAACATGTTCTCTATTAATTACTAACAACACGGAGCAATGGTTATACACAACTTTACTTCTTCCTCTGCCCCTGCCCAGGTTTAGAAGCAAGCCCCCCTGGACTCATATCTAAGGCTCCTGCACATTCTACTATCCTGGGGAAAAACTTCCATACATTCGCGTTTAACGTCTGTGCTTAAACACGGAGATAAATTACTAAAGCCTCTAGCAATGGCTGTAAATATTAATCAGTCTCTTGCTCTACGAACAAAACACAATTTCTAGCTCTTAACTAATTAATTCAAACGTTTCTACACTATAACTTACATTCAATTGCCGTTTTCAATCTGACGTTACAGATTTTAATTACAATAAAAGTTTATGAAATATGGACAGATTCAGATGAAACAGAAAACAGAACACCGCAGCATGTCGCCGCTCTTCATTCATTCATTCATTCACTTATTTATTTATTTTATGATTCATTCACTTATTTATTCAATTATTTATTTACTTATTTATTTATTTATTTATTTATTCATTCACTTGCTTATTTAATTATTTATTTATTTATTTATTCATTCACTTGCTTATTTAATTATTTATTTACTTAGTCATTCATTCATTCATTCACTTATTAATTCATTCACTTATTTATTTATTTCTTTTGTGATTCATTCACTTATTTATTTAGTCATTCATTCACTTATTTATTTATTTATTTAGTCATTCATTCACTTATTTATTAAATTATTTATTTATTCATTCACTTATTTATTTACTTATATATTTATTTTTTCATTCACTTATTTATTTATTTCTTCATTTATTTATTCTTTCACTCACTCGCTTATTTAGCCTGTTTGTTTATTTATTTATTTATTCATTCACTTATTAATTAATTCATTCATTCATTCGCTTATTTAATTATTTATTTACTTAGTCATTCATTCACTTATTTATTTATTTATTCACTTAGTCATTCATTCACTTATTTATTCAATTATTTATTTATTAATTCATTCACTTATTTATTTATTTACTTAGCCATTCATTCACTTATTTATTCAATTATTTATTTATTCATTCATTCATTCACTAACTTACTTATTTATTCATTCACTTATTTATTTATTTATTCATTTATTTATTTATTTATTTATTTATTTATTTATTTATTTATTTATTTATTTATTTATTTATTTATTTATTTATTTATTTATTTATTCATTTATTTATTTATTTTCATTCACTCATTTATTTATTTATTCATTCACTCATTTATTCATTCATTCACTTATTGATTTATTCATTCATTCACTCATTTATTCATTCATTCACTCACTCATTTATTCATTCATTCACTCACTCATTTATTCATTCATTCACTCACTCATTTATTCATTCATTCACTCACTCATTTATTCATTCATTCACTCATTCATTTATTCATTCATTCACTCACTCATTTAATCATTCATTCACTCACTCATTTATTCATTCATTCACTCATTTATTCATCCATTCACTCACTTATTCATTTATTCATTCATTCACTCACTTATTCATTTATTCATTCATTCACTCATTCATTTATTCATTCACTCACTTATTCATTCATTCATTCATTCACTCACTTATTCATTCATTTATTTATTTAGAAGCATTCATTGTAGCTGCGTTCACATTTCAGGCAGTACACATAAAAATTACGAGTGATAAGATTACAGTGAAATGTTACAAATGTTTTTAAAAAAACCTAATCTTTCAAAGGGCTTTGAATGAGCGCATATAATATTCCCTTTTAAATTTCTTCTGTCTTCAAGGACTGGGACCCTTCGACTGTCCAGTCTTCACTTTCGTGAGGAACTGAGTTAGTTAGTTAGTGGGGTTAGAAAGGGCGCGTCAGTTACTATGGCTATCTGCGCCCCTATCTAAAAGTATTCACAAAACAGAGACACAATACAATAATCAAAATGATTAAAAGAACTAAAAAGCATTGTCACGATTGAGGAATTGAATCAAAGTAATATTTACAAATACTAAGACTCACTAACTAGTTCAAAACTTAATGCATTCCTAAGAAAATAATGTCAACGAAATGAATACGAGACTTTACCATACCTGTAAGTTACTATGTTAACTGAAACACAAGAACAGTACATGTTACGTTGTCACAATTAAGCCGTGAAACGTCAGTGTAATTAAATTAATGCACAAAATCTAAACTATGACGAAACAAAATGTAAATTTGAGCGCATGCAGTAGTTGGTTTACTTCTCGTTATTTTAAAAATGTGGAAGTGTTTAATTAGTAGGGCTTCGAGCTGGATGGAAAGTTTTGTTCATTGTTTGATGTAGTCCATTCTATTTTACGAGTTACGTTGCTGTGTAGTCGGAGGGAGGTTATACACAGACAATCCGTTGTTTGGGAATGTTAGCATGCAGCAAGCAGGGCTGTGGACAATGGGTTGCAAGGCATGACGGGTAACATTATGTTGACTTACTTCCTGCCAATTTCGGACTGAAGCGTGCTTCTATGAAATTGATTAAAAATGTGACCATGACTGAACAGTGATGAGAGTACAATTCATAAACATTCAGTGATTAATTCTAATGTTTTCTAAATACAGAGGTGTGAAAATTATTAGAATAATCTTAATTTTAAAGGTTTTTTAATAGTTCCTTCACAAATATTCATTGAATTGATGAATATTGGTATATATTACTATACTTATGTAGGATAATATTTACTACTAACAATGCCGGAAAGCATTGTTGTACATTGGTATTTTTCTTATTTTACAATTGTTATGGGAATTCAGAAATTATTATATTATGTTGGCGGAATTGGAAACATAAAAAATTATATGCACAAAACAGATGTATACGTTCATTTGAACCTTCACAACAATGTAAACGCAAAGAACAATTTGTTTAAAGCATTTCTTAATTAATTTTTGATGTTTCCAATTCCGCCAACATAATATAATAATTTCTGAATTCCCATAACAATTGTAAAATAAGAAAAATACTAATGTACAACAATGCTTTCCGGCATTGTTAGTAGTAAATATATCCTACATCAGTATAGTAATATTATATACCAATATTCATCAATTCAACGAATATTTGTGAAGAAACTATTAAAAAACCTTTAAAATTAAGATTATTCTAATAATTTTCACACCTCTGTATAATAATATTGTAGCGCCATAGACAACGTGATACGGTAATGGAAGAAAACTTTTCTATGAACGTGTGGAAAAATAGCATTTCCAACAACAAAAAAACTATCATTGAAACTAAGATTTCCTGCATTTTTCCGCACTCATTTTCCATACGGGCTATTTCATCTCAAATCAATAGAAATATAGAAAAAATTGACCTTGCAATTTTTAAATACAATAAAACTTTTTCTGTCCGTTGACAACTGTGATACAATGCTTTGTGCAAAGTTTGAGGCATCAGAACTTCATTGTGTTTAAATTAGGAAAATATTTTAATTTATCGTATTTTCATAAAATTAGCAACTTTGAACTGCTGTGGCTCCGAAACCCTTTCACCCAATGATCAAAATCATGGTTTATTTTGATGCTGAGAAATTAACGTTTATATTCACATATAAACAGTTTTTCTTACTTTTTATGGGAATGGAGAAATTTAGATTTTTCTTCATTAAGACGCCTGATGTTTCGTCTAGTAGCGCACAGCTGGGCTAGCTTTATCACAAGTTTTCATAAACACAGGAGCAAAATGACGCCCAACGCTCACTTATCTTCAGCTCTCGGCCAGTGCGTGCGGTACTGCGCCGTTCAAGTCTAGGCGTGTGAAAATAATTTATTTAATACCCTCGAAACTTATTGCCGAGCCACTAAGCAAACAATGCCGAATCCCTCTTAATAATGCTAAAAGTAAGTAAAATCAGATTATCTGTGTCTCTGTGTACAATAAAAATAAGTATTACTTCTTAACATAACCTACCAAATGTCAGCTTCAAAATGAGCTCTCGTTCAATGTTCTGCAGTAAATGGTTCCAGAGTTCTGAGCGCTGAAAGAGGCTTGTTTTTATAAAATACGCTAAATTCGTCGCTCAATAATACGAAAACCCTTTGACTTTCGACAGTATATTTTTGAAAATGCACTCTCCTCAGCACCTTGTATAAATAGGTAAAAAATTAGAGTATTAAAAAAATGCGAGGTTTTTTACTGATCGATTTCATAATTCCCATACGCTTCTAATAAATGCATGTACACAAAAATATTTTTTTTATAATTAACGCTTTATTAACAGTAATATTAAAATGAAGCGCTTCTATAGCGATATAGAAATTGTTCTTGGCGGTTAATATGTATATAAATACATTAGGGTCGTAATGGTAAATTCGATGGTTTCATTTTCATTACCAGAATCCATTATAGTTTTAAACTGTGACTACAAAATTAAATTCTCTACTTAAAAAACGAGAACTGTTGTATACATCAGCAATACACTATTGTTGCCACGAGAGCACTGTCTTCTGGAAACGTTATCTTGCAATATATGTATTTCGAGATAAAATATCAAGACTTATTTTGAAAAGTGTAAATTTCTCTTTCACCTGCTTAATTCTGTCACTTTCGTATAGAAAAAAAGCGGGTAACACACTTACAGAAATGGCAATTGCAAAATTCGTATAATATGGACAAAGAAAGACCCTATCAAAATATAAATTCACCGCTATGCCAGTAGATCTACTTTATGGTTGTGAGAGTTGAGTAAAGAGAACTTAAAATGGAAACAATAATGATCATAGGAAAGAAAGTTCTTCTGTAGGGTCAATCCTTTGTTTTTAAGCGTAGGTTTCTATGACTATGTTAAATCCCTATGTCTCATAACCTGTATCCATAAAAAGACTGGGTATATCCTTTGTATTATGTGTGTTAGCCTGGGTTTATATTACTTGTCTTATTATGTTGCTCTAGGTACGTATTTTTATCATGTGCATTAGCCTGAGTTTATAAGATTTGCTTCATGTAGTTCGCCTTTTTCACTAGGAACAGTGCTCGGAATGGTTACTTTTCTTAAAAGTGTTAAGATCTCCCAAAATTACTCTACATACTGTACCTAAACTATCACACATGAGACAAAGGATATATTATAATAGTATACACCTAAACTAAAACACATGATATTTGAGGGGAAAAATTCGCTTCGGCGCCGGGGATCGAATCCGGGTCCTTGGTTCTACGTACCAAGCGCTCTGACCACTGAGCTACGCCGAATTCAATCCACACCACCGGACCGAACCTTCCTCCTTCAATGTTTCCCTTTGTGGCCTGACTCCAAGTTAGGTATATATGTTGACGTATATGTCCAATGTCAACTGCCATTATATTAGGAGCGCACTCAGTTGAGTGACTTGTTTGGCCGGGATTCCGCAGTTAAGTGCACAGCAATCTGTACAGATATATGCACTGCAGCTATGAGAATATTATAGATTTATTAATTTGTCCTACAGAATAATATTTGTAATATTGACAATTAATAATTGAGGAGAAAAATTCGCTCCGGTGCTGTGGATTGAATTCGGCGTAGCTCAGTGGTCAGAGCTCTTGGTACGTAGAACCAAGGATCCGGGTTCGATCCCCGGCGCCGGAGCGGATTTTTCTCCTCAAATGTCATGTGTTTTCCTGAGCTGTTGGTTAATCGTCTTAAAATAACCTAAAATAAAAAAAAATCATGTGTTAGTTTAGGTGTATAATATTATAATATATCCTTTGTCTCATATGTGATAAATCTATAATAAAACACATACACAAAGCATATGTAGAGTAACAGACTTAAGGCAAATGACATAAGGCAAATGACATAAGGCAAATACACATGGGACAAAGGATATAGGCCTGATCCAGGCTAACATATAGAAACAAAGAATATACCTATAACTAAGGAGCGGATTCCTATGTAATTAAATATTTTTCTTGCGTGTCATAAAACACAATTAACGAAGTTAAAAATTCCGAATGTCAAGTTTCAAGTTTAAAACCCGAATTTTATTTCACATAAAAACACATATTTTCACAAAAAATTTATGTAAATACATATTTTCAGTAAATCTATTATAAACACATATATATTGGAATTTTTTTACTTATATAATTTTTTACAAGAAATTTTAAATATATTAAAACTAAATCAATTATATCACTCAGAAATACGTTATCTTCTTAAGAATTCTTGGTTGCTTCGTGTTTCTATGGGCTGTGTGGTGTATCCATGATCCATTTTTGTAATAGTATCGCCTCAAGTTCTGAGAACTGCTAGGTAGCATATCAGTGTTATTATATGAGAATAAATTAACATGGATAAGAAGGAGAGATTTTGCAACACATAATTAGGAATGTTTATTATTGCTGAAGATGATTTCATTCCTGCTTTGTTTGTGAAACACAACGGATAAAACCTCGGGTATAAACATTGTTTAATTTAAACAAATCTCTCGCCTCTCGCTCATGGCTATGAAGTGAGGAAATATATCTTGTTGTGATTCCCCGTTATCAGACCATAAGGACAAGCTGCGTAGTGTAGACGTGATGGCGTCGCTATAGGAAGCTTTTCTCCGACATTGTCAGTCAGTAGCCAGAAACACTTTTTTACGTTAAGACGTGTGTATATTAGCCTCTTAAGATGCCTAAAATCAAATCGAATTTAAGATCGCGTCTACAGCAATATGTAGATGAATTTAAAAGCATTTTTACTACCGACGGAAAAGTGTTATTTTGCCAACCATGTGGTAAATCAGTACGTGCAGATCAGAGCTCTCAGGTAACCCAACATTTGTCTGGAAACAAGCACATTGCCGCTGCTTCACATGTGCATTCACGGCAAAACAGTGGATATAAAAAATGTGTAAAGTTGCTCAAGTATTGGAGGGTGTGCCTGTAGGTGAAATTGACGGTGTAGGTGTTTGTGACATTCCTCTCTTAAAATATGCGTCTGACGTCCTGTGATGTGGAAAGATCGTTTTCACAGTATAAGTCATTGTTCAGAGATAATGGGCATGCATTTGTGATGGAGAATTATGAAATGACCTTTGTTGTTCACTGCAATTCTCGGACAAATACTAGCAACTGATACTCAAGTGTGATTGGTGAGTACCTAGTAACATTTTTTTTTCAAGCTAAGTAAGGTATTTTTGTCATATTTAAAAAAAAGAATTTTTTTTTTATTTTTAGCAAATATTTTTGTACTTTTTAGCACACAAAAAATAAATATATTTAAATTTTTTAGCACATAAAAATCCGCTCCCTACCTATAACACATTTAAGACCAATAATAGCCTGTACATATAGAATAATACGAGTACACATAAGATAAAGGATATAAATGCACCTAAAACAACACACTTAGAACAAAGGATATATATACCTAGAACAACACACATGAGACAAAGGATAGATACCTAGAATAAAGGACTTAACACAAAGGATATACCCGGGAAACATACATAGGACGAAGGATATGTACTTATGCTAATACACACAAGATAAAGGGTATAATAGTATATCTAGGCTAAGATAGAAGAGAAAGGACATACTAGGTTAACACTTACAAGAGAAAGGATATATATACCCAGGCGAACACACACAAGACAAAGAATACTTAGACTAATATGCAAGGAAAAAGGATATGTATCTAGTTTAACACATAAAAGGTAAAGGATATATAGGCCTGTAGTCTAACACACATAAGACACATACACGTAGGCTAACACACAAGATAATGAGTAGGGCTAGGACTTTGATGACCTATAAATCATGAAAAAATGTCCTAAAAACAATGTATTCATGATCTAAAAATCTTTCAAAACTGTCCTTAAAATGCCCTAAAAGTTGATCTTACATTCTAAAATTGGCTTAGTAGGAAAAGGAGTTTTGTGCTACTAATATTTAGACCAGTAATTAAATTAAATTCTAGTACCAACATTTAAGTTTATTTAATTTTACATATTTTTTCTAAGTGGTACACTTTATAATTATTTTACCTGATATAGTTTCCATGTAGCCCATCACAAGGCCACTCTTATACAGAATTAGCAAGTATAGAGGAGTCTATATTGAAAAGGGTGGTTGGACTGATCTATTACATGGGGTGTACTACGTTAAAAGGGCAATATTTTTGTAGAAAAACGATTAAAATATTATACAAAATTATGGGTATTAGCCACCGGCGTAGCTCGGTCGGTTAAGGCGCTTGTCTGCCAATCCGGAGTTGCGCTCGGGCGCGGGTTCGATTCCCGCTTGGGCTGATTATCTGGTTGGGTTTTTTCCGAGGTTTTTCCCAACCGTAAGGCAAATGTCAGGTAATCTATGGCGAATCCTAGGCCTAATCTCGCCAAATATCATATCACTATCACCAACTCCATCGACGCTAAATACCCTCGTAGTTGGTACAGCGTCGTTAAATAACCAAGCAAAAAATAAAGGGTGTTAATGAACATAATATGTAGACAAAATATCAAAGGAAATAAACATTATTTTATATTAAAAATGGGGATTTGTGGCCAAAATTGAAATTAAAATGCCTAAAAAATGTTCGAATAACACAAAAGATGCTCTTATGAGTTGAAACAGGCAAAAAATGCAAAAAAAAATGCCATAACAAATATGTTTTAAAACAGTTTATCACATAACATATAAATACTAAAGCAGCTATGTTTCTGGCTTACTAGAAAAAAGATGCAATTTCATCAAAATCCTAGCCCTAATAATGAGTATGAGCACAATATGCGAGAGGGGACAGAGCAAAAACAGTTTACATTAATCCAGTTACAGTGTAATGCCTCTAATTAATATTTCTAAGTCTTGAGAGAAGTAGTGCATGAGTAATTGGCCGTAAGACGAGGAAAATCAGTCTGCTGGCTGACGTCACAGAGTAAAATCAATACAGTAATACATTTAGTTATATCAACGAACTTCAACTCACTGAGAGATCGTTAGCAAGTGCACTCGACTTATTCCCAATTCTGCATCCTATAAACCTTCCGGATAGCATCTACGATGATTTCTACGAATTTTAAATGTTACGGAAGTCAAAACTTTACGCATCCAATATTAAAGAATGAAAACTCTCTGCAGCTGTGTTAATCAGGAAAGTCACAACAAATTCTACTTACACTTTACGCATTCAATATTCAAGAATCCAAACTCTGCACCGCTTTGTTAATCTGAAAAGTCACAATTGCTAATTTTGTATTCAGCGAGAAAATGAATAGAAGTATTGTGACAACGAAAAATGTCACTGCCAACATTTCCACGGAAAGAGAATTTTTCAGCATCCGCTGACACTTCAAGCAGTTTAGAGTATACCATCTGTGTGTAGCGTTTTCTCCTATTGGCCAGACTGCATTGTTGTTTCGTATCCGTGAGCAATTTATCAACAAATTATTACACAGAAAGCTTAATTTTAGTAAGAAATTAATGAAGCAACGGGTTTATATTTCATATCAAAAACACCTACAGACGATTTAGTCTATATTTCGTTAACTTTGCTCTAGAGTATGCCATTAGGAAACTCCAGGAAAACAGAGAAGGTTTGGAATTGAACGGGTTACATCAGTTGCTTGCCTTTCTGGATGACGTGAATATGTTAGGACAAAATCTACAAACGATTCGGGAAAACACGGGAATTTTAATTGAAGTAAGTAAAGAGATAAGTTTGGAAGTAAATCCCGAAAAGACAAAGTATATGATTATGTCTCGTGACCAGAATATTGTACGAGATGGAAATATAAAAATTGGAAATTTATCCTTTGAAGAGTCGAGAAATTCAAATACCTGGCAGCAGCAGTAACAAATATAAATGATACTCGGGAGGAAATTATACACAGAATAAATATGAGAAATGCCTGTTATTATTCGGCTAAGAGGCTCTTATCATCCAGTCTGCTGTCAAAAAATCTGAAAGTTAGAATTTATAAAACAGTTATATTACCGGTTATTCTTTATGGTTGTGGAACTTGGACTCTCACTTTGAGAAAGGAACATAGATTAAGGATATTTGAGAATAAGATTCTTAGGAAAATATTTGGGGCTAAGAGGGATGAAGTTACAGGAGAATGGAGAAAGTTACACAACACAGAACTGCACGCATTGTATTGTTCACCTGACATAATTAGGACCATTAAATCCAGACGTTTGAGATGGGCAGGGCATGTAGCACTTATGGGGGAATCCAGAAATGTATATAGATAGTTGGGAGGCCGGAGGGAAAAAGACCTTTAGGGAGGCCGAGACGTAGATGGGAAGATAATATTAAAATTGATTTGAGGGAGGTGGGATTTGTTGATAGAGACTGGATTGGTCTTGCTCAGGATAGGGACCTATGGCGTGCTTATGTGAGGGCGGCGATGAACTTCCGGGTTCCTTAAAAGCCAGTAAGTAAGTAAGAATATTGTCTGACAGGCGATATAAACATTGCTGGCAGGAGAGAGATAAGTGTAATTGCTTTTCAACCAATAGCAGAGGTCTCAGTCCACGCTTGTCTTGAAGTTGGGTGGGGGTAGAACGCTTCAGATCGCCGAACTTCAAGAAAAACGTGAAAGCTCTGCCATTGGTTCAATAGCAATTACACTTCTTACTCTTTCTACCGGCAATGTATACTTCCCCTGTCAAACATTATGAAACGAAATACTTACTGACTGACTTACTTACTTACTGGCTTTTAAGGAACCCGAAGGTTCATTTCCGCCCTCACATAAGCCCGGTATTGGTCCCTATCCTGAGCAAGATTAATCCATTCTCTATCATCATATCCCACCTCCCTCAAATCCATTTTAATATTACTTTCCCATCTACGTCTCGGCCTCCCCAAAGGTGTTTTTCCCTCCGGCCTCCCAACTAACACTCTAACATTTCTGGATTCGCCCATACGTGCTACATGCCCTGCCCATCTCAAACGTCTGGATTTTATGTTCCTAATTATGTCAGGTGAAGAATGCAATGCGTGCAGTTCTGTGCTGTGTAACTTTCTCCATTCTCCTGTAACTTCATCCCTCTTAGCCCCAAATATTTTCCTAAGCACCTTATTCTCAAACACCCTTAACTTATGTTCCTCTCTCAAAGTGAGAGTCCAAGTTTCACAACCATAAAGAACAACCGGTAATATAACTGTTTTATAAATTCTAACTTTCAGATTTTTTGACAGCAGACTGAATGATAAAATCTTCTCAACCGAATAATAACAAGCGTTTCCCATATTTATTCTGTGTTTAATTTCCTCCCGAGTGTCATTTATATTTGTTACTGTTGCTCCCTGGTATTTGAATTTTTCCATTTCTTCAAAAGAAAAATTTCCAAATGAAACGAAATAACATATAAAAATTGCTATTATGGTTATGACGACATAAAAAATTGTAAGATGAAAACGTAAAAATCAGAATTAACTAATAAGGAAGCGAAATAATATAAAGCAGAGAATTTTATATTCTATATTTGTCCGTATTAGAGACAAACGTTAAGTTACCATGCGTACATTTAACGCAGGCAAACTCAGATTATGTCCACGGTGTGGTTATACTCGTGCCGTATAATTATTGCACACGAGAGATGTTGATCATGTACACATGTGTTTGCACAGGTTCGCGTATTTTACACGACCTAAATAACTCACATTCCATGCATAGCCACCAGTATAAATCTATAACGCTCCACTTAAACAGTTTCATTTTAACATAAGTCGTTAACAATTTCATATATACGTAATATAAACTAGCTTGTGTAATGATAACATTAATGAACGAATATGCCATTATAAAACAACACATTTTGGTGAATTGGTGACATCCGTCATCAGGAAGTAGGGCCTATATGAAGAATATGCTGCCTCTCCTGTCCAAAAAAGTTATTTTAGATTCAGGCTTTAAATAGTTCTTTTCTTTTAGTCTGCAAGCTAAAAGTTCAGAGTTTTTCTTTGACAGACTTAGGTCTCGAACTAAATCATTGACTTCTTCTTGGGAGAACTGTAGCTGTGTACAAATACTTCCTTCATATTCACTGCCACTGTTTACACCTGCACTACACTCCAAATCCTGCGTATCTTCAACATCAGATACTGGTAGGTCAGGGAGTGCAGTGAACACTGGTAAGGGAACATCTTCGCTGTGTGGCACAGGCAGGGCTGGGCAGTATTTGAAATATATTTGTATTTTGCATTTTGTAATTTGTAAGGATTTTCGGAAGTATTTTGTATTTAAATACATAAAATTGATGTATTTTGTATTTCAAATACTCAAAATACTTTCTTCTTCTTCTTCTTCTTCTTCTTCTTCTTCTTCTTCTTCTTCTTCTTCTTCTTCTTGTCCTTCAAGTTTTGGATTTGGATTTGAAGAATGAACTTTTGTCTTATTTGCCGACCCATTTCAGATGTGCTAGCCATACACTTAGTTTTCTTGCCACAACTGATTACCTTAATGCCATAAAGAAATCTCCAACAGCATCAATAATCCATCTCCCAACACTTGCTAAATATTCAGCATTACGAAATGCGTCTAGGAGACCCAAATCCTCAGAAATTATATCAGATGTCCTGAAATATTCCTTAAAGTTTCCTTGCCCTACTCGATGGAATTCTATTTATGACTCAATCTCTCAAATATTGCAATTCAAACATGATATAAACAGTATATGTGAAAAACTGGGATTGCCAACCTTCAAAGATGTTGAGTTTCAGTACCTTGAAGAATATTGTGCAGTTCTGAAACCCATTGCCGTAGCCCTTGATTTAATGCAAAATGAGAAGACGTGCTATTACGGCCAACTTTTGTCCACATTAATTTCCCTCATAAACAGATTACATATTTTGTTATCTAGCAATCTACGCCATCTATTCCAAGTATCTCCAGTCCTAATAAGCTCGCTTTCATCAAGATTTAAAGCGATGTTTGATCGGATCCCAGAAACTAATTGAGTATTTTGGCAGCTTGCTTCCACCCATTATTTAAGATGAGATGGTTACCCGACACTGCCTCACCAAATGATAAGAAGAGGATACAGAATATGTGTGTGAAATCAGCTGAGCAGTTCTCTGCTACACCTTTGGTCAGTTCTGACGATAAAGATCATGAAAACAATTTTTATGTTTTCAACTCAAGTACAACAGACTTTGAAAAGCAAAAACAAAAGAACTTGTCTACTGTGGAGTATGAGCTCATACAATTCTTCAATGGCAAAGGGACAACCCTGTGCACTCTAGAGAATTAAGTGAAACAAGCTTTTATAAAGTATAATACAAGTTTGTGTTCCTCTGCGCCTGTAAAAAGACTGTTCTGTTTTGCAGGATTTATTCATTTATCAACAAGGGGATCCTTACCGGTATTTGATGAACGTTTTTAGAAACTGTTTTTTTTTAAGGGAGCAGTAATTATTCAGATGTAGCATATTTTTAATTGCTGACTGGGAAAAGGAAGAATGTTCAGTTACAGGTTTATATGAAACTTCGAGATAAAAATACTTTTAATGTTAATATAATATTTTAGATTTTCAGTAATATTCTTACTTCGTTATATATTGCATCGAGTATTTGAAATACAAATGTATTTTGGTTAATTTTTTTAAAGTATTTTGTATTTGTAATTCAAATACTATTCTTTGAAGTATTTTATATTTGTATTTGAAATACTTGGATGTCAGTATTTTGCCCAGCCCTGGGCACAGGTTACCTCCCCGATTCCAAATCAGGATACTCCCATTTATGTTTCTTGTAACGACTGAGTCTTTCACATTCACAGCACAAAAATAACATTCACTGTGGTGATTTCTTGGCTACCTGCACATCACAGACACACCAAATTTTATACCTTTTTTCCCTCCATTTTTCCACTGACGTAGACTTTCTACACATGTTTTACAAACTACATGGGGAGCCCAAGACTTGCTTCACAAAGTCTGTCATATTTTTTTTCTATGTTTCTCCTGGCAAATGTAGCAGAATGCCTTAGGGTCATTCAAGCAACCTCTTCGTAAAAAATATATATATTAGTCAGTTTACAATGCCTTTTGACATTTTCTGACAGCCAAGTATTAATTTACAGTCACTGATAAATGTATCGCACTGCAAGATACCACTCCCCTCTATCTCTCCATAGGTCTTCTCCTAATTGTCTTCTTTCCATAGCTTCCAGAATGCACTTTTTCCATGCTGTCATAGGTCTTCCTCTTTTTCTTCTTCTTGATGGGGTCCAATCATATGACAACCTTGGTAATCTTTCCGTATTCATTCGCATCATATGCCCATACCATATTAGTTGTTTTGTGAAAATATCCTCTACAACATCATTCTTAACTTGCATTTTCTCTCTGATTATATCGTTTCTAATTCTATCTCTTCTTGAAATGCCTGCTGATCGTTCCAATAATTCATTTCTAAGGCCAAAAATTTATTTTTGAAGGCGTTTTGCAATTGCCAAGTTTCTGCGCCATATAAAGTTGTACTTCTCACAATTGATACTCAATTGAAAAACTCATACTGATCTCAAATTTGAAAAAAACTAAGGTACTTAAAAATAAATAAAACAAAATAATATTACAAGTCATGGATAATAGATACTTATAATAATGTAAAAACTTATTAAAGTAAACATTTGGATAACATAATTAAAGGGTTCAAAACAATAGTGGGCCAAGCGCCATTTACTAAAATCGTAGAAAACAAGGGTTAAAATTAAGTTATTACCATAATTCAGTGAAAACATATAGCAAGTAATATAAAGTATACACATTCAAACTAAACGATATGTCAATCTTCATTAAACTATGGTATTCACTTAATTTTAACCCTTGCTTTCTCCGTTTTTAATAAATGGCGCTTGACCCACTATGGCTCTGAACCCTTCAATTTGAACACCCTATACCTCAAGAATTAAAGCCAATCTGGAAAAAATGCCATCATTTATGAAATCAGCACCCTGCATATTGTATCAATTCGTTGAAAAATTCTTGGCAACAGAAAAAAAAGTTTTTTTTTTCTTTGTTGGCCTGTATTATATAGTGACTTATGCCTTCTGTTCATATGCACTGCGGAGAGATTTGGGATTGAACCCAGGTGTATTGGTGTACAATCCAGTGAATAGAAGTTGTGCACCGCCATCTATCCTAGTCCCGATGTAAAAATTAAACATGAAAATCCGTGACCCCCCCGGCCAGTCTGGTGGTAGACACGCTACCACATAGCTAACACGGCGGAAATAATAATAATAATAATAATAATAATAATAATAATAATAATAATAATTAGACTAACTTACAATAATTAAAAATCCGTGCACATTTTAATTTTATATAGTGTCAAATGTCTCGTCTCGTCTCGATTTATCTTATTTATTTATTTATTTATTTATTTAGTTATTTATTTATTTATTTATTTACTTCCTTATTTATTTATTTATTTATTTATTTATTTATTTATTTATTTACTTATTTACTTAATTATTTTCTTATTTACTTATTTATTTATTTATTTACTTATTTATTTCCTTATTTACTTATTTATTTATTTATTTATTTATTTACTTATTTACTTATTTATTTATTTATTTATTTATTTATTTATTTATTTATTTATTTATTTATTTATTTATTTATTTATTTATTTATTTATTTATTTATTTATTTATTTATTTGCTTATTTATTTGTTTCTTTATTTACTTATTTGTTTCTTTATTTACCTATTTATTTATTTATTTATTTATTTATTTATTTATTTATTTATTTATTTATTTATTTATTTTTGGCTCTCCTCTAATTCTACTATCCGTACGTTGCGAATTGACCTGTGTTGATTTCACCAACTATAAAAGTGAGTAATCCCCCTCCACGAACGATTTGATCCCCTCAATGCCCCGCGCTCCATAAGTGCTTACGATGTGTTGTAGGCCTACACAACGACAGTGGCGACATTAGTGTTCAGCGGTCACACTGTGTAACACTGAATGTATAGCAGTGATTATCACTCGTCTGTAACATCCAATAGTCTTTTGGATTATATATTGCAGACCTGCTCTTTTAAAGAACTATAAAGATGTTGGAAAGAAAATTAAGTTATAAACCTGCAAATCATCTCCAGTACATTGCGAAAGGTGAAAATGTAAAGGCCCATTCACAATGAAAATTAAACATAACCCTAACATAAACACAGAAGTTCGCGGCCAGGTTATCAAATGGGATCATTCACAATGATTCACATAAACATTGACAAATATTGCCGTTAGACGTCAACATGAAAGTTTGCTTATGCTTACCGTGATTTGCAAACAGTACACAATCATGGAGCGCTGATGTATGCGACAGAATATGAGGAAATGGCGTCGTTGTTATGTTTCCATGGTTACTAAGTATCTTTGTGGTTATGTTTATGTTCGTATCGTGAATGTTCTTGATTTTACCACAACGTTTACATTTTCAAGTTAACACTTACGTTATGTTTAATTTTCATTGTGAATGAGCCTTAAGGTAAGCAAAGTTAATCCAGCTTCTAAGTACTTGGAATTTGGTAACACGCCGGCTTGGAGCGGCATACAGATCTCCACTTTCCTTAAGTCAGAGAGCTTAGCTTCCCTCGCTACGTTGCTGTTGTAGGTAATACTCATGCTACTGCTCTGTTTACGAGTTCCCCATCCCTAGTCCAGCTGGTCCTCATTTTCTAGTAAGAGATAGGGCCTAGGCCTACTTCTATCCAACGTAGACAATACTCCGCCTCTAGCACTGTTTTGATATATGATTTTTGCCATGTTACAATCAGTGGCGGCTCCTGCATATTTCTTAAGAGGAGGAAAGAAATTAACAGCACTAAATGACACCTTCTTGAATGAAACATGCTACAAATTAGCCTACATGCATACATGTAATATAATATATTATGATTTCACTTCCATTCATTGTTGAATAATTGCACAAATTAACAATTACAAGGAAATTCACAACCTCGTAGCATTTTTCTAGCACACTACAGCATCACACGTGTTGGAAGAGACTAGCTACTAACTCGTAACCGGAACCGTTTTACGGAAATGGAAATGGGAATGGGAAATAATCTGAGGAAAGCGAGAACACTGCACCCACCCACGTGGTCTGTGTTGCCACATGTACATTTTACAAGTTCAGTATTACATGCTTTTGAAGAATGTCAGTTCTTGTAAAGTCATACTATCATTATTGTTCAAAGCTGCCGGTGGCCGATTAATTTTTTATGTTAAAAATGATGTAGTTTGGAGTACCTACTTTCAGTTTAAAATATATTTGTACAAAACTGACAACTTGGCTGTTGCCCTGTCTAGTAAACAATGAATAGAAGTGAATTTCAGGGGCCAACTACGTAAAACTACTTCCTCTTTATTTTACATAAACCCGACTTTAACTTTCAAATATCCACGAAAGATTCAAACCATTAACAGTAGCCAATATAAAGTGCAATGAATAATATTTTTTTTATTTATAATTAAAAAAAAGTTTACATGGCTTCTTTCATAGCGTTGCGTTAAAACTGTTTTTGTTGTGTCTCCTCTAGATGTGTAATATACCGGTTGAAAGCAACATCGTTAGGTGGCAGCGGTAGCGAGCTTGCTGCACGACCAGTCGGTTTCTATTTCCCGTCCATGACTGATTCAGAGGAGGATCTCCTCCCTCTCCGTTCATTTACTTGTTTTAAAACTCTGCTTCTTTCTCTGGCCGCTAGTGCGCTGTTGTCTATGTGTGTTAACTGCAGTAGAGGAGGAATGGAGTGTCTTTCCTCTACACAGACAATCTCGCATCTTTCTCACAGTTTTATACAGCACATGAGCGCGCGTCGTTTAAAACTCGATCAACCGAGTTTTTCATATAGCTGTGAACTTAAAAATTATCGAATCTTCCTAGAATTTCAAGGCACATATTTTATTTGGTATTTACTTTCAAAAGAAGAAAATGTGAGGAGGACGTTCCTCCCTTCCCTCCCCCGAGGAACCGCCACTGGTTACAATTCAATATCGCATTTAGTTTGCGAGTGTTAGTTTTTAAGTTCTAGGTTAGCAATTGGATAATATAGTGTATTTTGTCTACACATGTAGTTAATATTTATTCACTTTTATTAACTTTTCAATATAATGTTTTTAATGCCGGAGTTACAGGTAAAGCTGAGCTTGTAACAATTTCCACAGTTAATTAATATTCGTTGTAGAGACAAATAAATCCTAATAGCAAATGTAAACTTTTCGTATTTTAACAACCGTAATAAAATCATTTAAGAATTAAATTTTCTCTACCAGCACGTATTCCACTGTTGATATCCGATTATTTATTTATACGCAGTGTCAACACCCACAATAAACAAACAATGGCATTTGATTAT
The DNA here is from genome assembly GCF_040183065.1 of Periplaneta americana. NCBI lineage: Eukaryota > Metazoa > Arthropoda > Insecta > Blattodea > Blattidae > Periplaneta > Periplaneta americana. The sequence continues at coordinate 173,392,405 of NC_091119.1, read as the reverse complement.
ACTGTTCCACTGTATCATTGAATGCAACGTAACTTTTATTTGTTTGTTACCAAATTAAATTAAATTAAATTATATTACTAACAATACTATCACTAAAAGAATCATATATTTTAGAAGATCCAGACAACTTTATCCCGGCAAATCCATTAGTAACTCCAGTTCATATTCAATCAGAATGATATTTTTTGTTTGCATATGCCATTCTACTATCAATTCTCAATAAATTACGTAACTTTTATTTGTGTGTTACCAAATTAAATTTAAATTAATTTATAAAATTGCGCGTATGAAATAAAATTCTAAGTTTTTTATATTTCAGAAACTACAAATGACGAAATCAAACAGAAAAAGTTTTGAAAGGGAGAACAAATGTTTTAAAGAATGACGTTATGTTTAAACAACTTCACATTGCAGTAATGACGTCATTTAATAAATGTTTCGTAGGTGTATTCTTTTTTTTTTATTTGAGTGGTTTCCTTACATATTTGTATCAAGCCTATGCCTATTTTAAAGCAATGTTGAGTAATCAAAATCTGGTCCCTGTTATTACAGATTCAGAGTAAATTGTCCAGATGTCCACATTTCTCCGGGATAATCTATTTTACATTGTCACTTATACAAAGTACAAAGAAAAAGTTAATGTCATCCCAGGAAAGCCCAATTTTGAGATTTTCGCATCTCTAGTATCTAAAAATTAATTTTTCGCGTGCCACTGTACAAAAATTTAACATATTGCTTTTTTTCTGCATACCATTAGAGACAACAAGAATTACAACATTGCCCCTTATTGAATTTGCGTCGATGCAACCCACAATGCATTCGTCAGCTTATTACGCTGTTACGGTACTAATTCTGGCGGCCACAACCGCAGTCCTCGCCGAGGGACCACGCGCCAGCACATCGGTAAACCAGACCGATAACAACTCTGTACAAAGGATAGAAGAATGTAGACTACAATAAACTTTTGAATTACACACCGGTTTGAATGAGAAACATCGGTAGACCTACTGATTAGATGATATTATCTTTAAAGACGGAACGGACCAGAGATGAGTATATCCTCTTATGTGCGAATTCTGCCCGTCACACTAACACTTAACAGGCTTAACTGACACAGATGCTTGTCCTTAAGTTGCTGGTGAGCACTCAGCAGTTTAAGGGGTTAGGTACAGCTTACAGCAGTAAAATTTTGGAAATGTTCAACATTTTTTTCCTACATTACTGTATCTTGTACAATAATGAAAATTAGTATGTATAAAAAACTGTTCTGCTATGTGATAAAAATATTTTTACGATTTTTTTTAATTCTTTTTTTTTTTTCAAATTTCAAAATGGTGGCAGTTCACTGTGCAATTGTGAATAATTTCCCTCATAACTCGAAAACTATCCAACTTTCTGTGATGAAAATTTTTGTGTGCATTTATTTATGCATGTCATACATACAATAAGATGCAAAATCACTTCTCTACCTTTGATAGATTGTCTGATAAAAAATAAATTAATTTTAAAAAATGGTCAAATACCTGCATTTTCTTCTAACACAAAATAAAAAAAAAAATATTATTTATTAAGAAGAGTAGTTGAAAGATAATGATATTGTAAACATGAGTTTAAGCAATAAAATAAAAAAGAGAGAACATGAAAAGTTAACAAGTTTATGAGTTATGAGGAAAATGCTTTATCACTGCACAGTGAACTGCCACAGTTTTGAATTTTGAAAAAAAAAAATAATAATTTTTTAATCGTAAAAATATTTTTTCATATAGCAGAGGACAGTGTTTTCACATACCTATTTTCATTACTGAACAAGATAGAGTAATGGAGGAAAAAAATCTTGAACATTTCCAAACATTTACTGCTGTAAGCTGCACCTAATCCCTTAATGGTGGAAAGCAAGCCGTGTTGATACGAGTTCTCACTGTGTGTGCAGTTAGTTACCAGAGTCTACTAAGTACTTGAAAATGTGCGCGCAGCGCTATTTCAATTATTTCGGCGTTAAGTGAAGGAAAGTCACAATGCTTAATATTCACACAGTCAACACAGATTGAGTATGATTATAATACAATTTGGTTAAGAAGTAATTTTTAAAATGCACATCAGGAAGGTGACGGTGAAGACAAACTCTCTGGCGAAAAATGCGTTCCTTACAAATGGTACATCGAGGGATGAAATGTCTATGTCTGTCCTAAACCTTTTAGATGGAGAAGAATAAAGAAGCTTTTGTTATGTAGAATTACCAATGCTGTACTGGAGATGTCTCCAAAAGCGTACTCGCGAGTAAGCCCCTGAACGGAACCGAAGCCAGTACGTAACGACCGCGCTCCGCCTCACCCATCCCCACCTGTACTGTACTTAATGTTTAAGCGCAAACGAAGAGCAGTGGCGGACCGTCATTATCACTGTGTTGGTCGGAGTGTTCCACCGTTTCACAATGTCTTCTACTCATGGACGTAGTACATTCAAGGAAGAGAAAGTTTTTGTATTAGTGGGGAGAATGTGAAATGCTTAATTTGTTCGAAAATTCTTAAGCGTGTGTTAAAATTCAACATGCAACGACAATATTCGACTCTTCAGAAAGAATATCATACAATTACAGGCATGTTGGACATGTGAAAATAGTTTCTTTTGGGGCTATCTGTATAATTCTTGGTTATACATAATAATCAGTATATTACAATACGTTTACACTCAGTTCCGCATGACAAACATATGTTTTTCGTTTCATTTTGGATGAAATGCGTAGGCCCATAAATATTTTGATAAATATAAAACAAGAAAATACAAACACAAACCACACATGTGTCCTCAGTCTTAAACAGAAAAAGCTTCTTGCTAGCTATGTTCTAGCTTGGAATATTGGAAAATCAATGAAGCCCTTTACAGAAGCATCATTTTTAAAATAGTACATACAGGACGTTATTAAAATACTGTGTCCAGAACAAAGTCAAAGTTTAAGAAAATTGTTTCCAATTACAGTTCAGAGAAGGAATTTCAAGATTGTAAATGTAATTAAATCTGAAGTCGAAACCAGAATTAACCACTCTGTAGCTTACTCACTAGCATTGGACGAAAACACAGATAGAAATGACAAAGCTCACCTAGCCATTTTCATCCGAGGAGTTAATGAACATTTTACTGCGTCTGAATGTCTTCTAGATGTAATTACGAAATACAACTGGAGAAGATCTTTTCCAGGCACTGAAATGCATCATAGAACAGAAGAGGTTGAATTTGCAATGGCTTGCGTCACTAGCAACGATGGGGCTCCAGCTTCATAGTATGTCAAAATAATACACAAACGTATGATATTTCTTATTCTTTTGATGTTATTATTTGTAAACATAAGCAGACCGTTGCCGCGATCCCCCACTGATCGCTCCCATCTGTTGAGGTACGAGTCTCTCCCCCTTCTCTAGCCTTATAGCACACTGTGTTCGGCGGACAGCATCGAGAGCACGAATGACGATACGCTTTGAGACCTCTGCTGTACTGTATATCACCGACAACACATTCTCTACATAAACGAAGTCTGCGAGCTGATAGGCCGAGTGCCGGGTTGCCACGTTGAGGTTTTTCTACTATCTATTCACCAGTATAAACTTCGCGAAATAATTCAGAAATAAAAATTTTTCTCGCCTCACATCGGCATGTTATCCCACCATCCTTTCATTCTACGGATTACTTACCCCAGAGAGGGATAATATAATATTCTCAACAAAGACCTTCTGTTGACTCTGAGTGATTTTCCCATTTCTGTCGACATTCAACTCGGAAGAGAAAGGCCGGGATCCTTTACATTGGAGATTGGCAGACCATATAAAGCCTCGGACATCCCACACCTAACCTAACAAAAGCCGGCTGGGCACTAGAAACTGAATTATAATTAACTCATACCCAGAGAATCCGTTCCGTTTGTTTTACATTTACACATAGTATTGCTTCAGTGTCCGCCCTTGATTTTTGCGTCCGCATTTGAACGAGGGCATGCAGTCGAGTTTCGAGAAAGGAAAATATTACGAGCCAGTGGGCATGAATACCAGTAACTAACGATCAGGGAGCTCGTGGCGCTTGCAATAAAAACTCGACGAAAACGACGAGACGGTCCAATGGCTCGGTTTCTTGTGGCGAACTGGCGGTCTCGCGTTCTTACTTCGCTGTGGCAGCATCAGACCGTGCAAAACCAACGGGCTATGAACTGCTTCGGGAGAAGTCGGCATTTTCCTCTAATTAGAATCATTCAAAAGTTTCCCGCTTTGTACTGTGTTATGACCCTCTAAAATAACCAGTATTTAAAAATACATATTATTTCATATCATCATTATCACCATCACCAGGCCACCGGCGTAGCTCGGTCGGTTAAGGCGCTTGCCTGCCGATCCGGAGCTGCGCTGGGCGCGGGTTCGATTCCCGCTTGGGCTGATTATCTAGTTGGGTTTTACCGAGGTTTTCCCCAACCGTAAGGCAAATGTCAGGTAATCTACGGCGAATCCTCGGCCTCATCTCGTCAAATATCATCTCGCAATCACCAATCCCATCGACGCTAAATAACCTCGTAGTTGATACAGCGTCATTAAATAACCAAGTAAAAATAAAATCAGCATCACCAAGGCAGGGATAGGTCCTATTGTATTGTATTTATTTACATTCCATGGTATTCGTACATCGCTTCACAGCTAGAATGTGGAACATGTCAAACGAAAAAAAATCTTAATAGTACTCTAAATTCTTATTTATTTATTTATTTATTTAAACATATATTTAAATATTTATTTATTTACTTATTTATTGATTTACTTATTTATTGATTTATTTATTTTTTTATTTATTTACCGATTTACTTATTAACTTATTAACTCATTAACTCATTTACTCATTAACTCATTTACTTACCTACTTATTTATTTATTTATTTATTTATTTATTTATTTATTTATTTATTTATTTATTTATGTATTTATTTATTTACTGATTTACTTATTAACTCATTAACTCATTAACTCGTTTACTCATTAACTCATTTACTCATTAACTCATTTACTCATTAACTCATTTACTTACCTACTTACCTACTTATTTATTTATTTATTTATTTATTTATTTATTTATTTATTTATTTATTTATTTATTTATTTATTTATTTATTTCATCAGTCCTTGTTCACGTCATTGCGGATTAGATGTGTTCCAGTTCTTAATTCGCCATCACTCTCTATATAATTATTACAAAAAAAATAATACAGTACATATGGAACCTATAAGTATTAGCATCAATTCACAATAATAACAACAATGATACAATCATAATGATAATAATTCTACCAATAATAATAAAACTCACCACGGCATATAAAAATTGGAGATTTATCCTTCGAAGAGGTGGAAAAATTCAAATATCTTGGAGCAACAGTAACAAATATAAATGACACTCGGGAGGAAATTAAACGCAGAATACATATGGGAAATGCCTGTTATTATTCGGTTGAGAAGCTCTTATCATCCAGTCTGCTGTCCAAAAATCTGAAAGTTAGAATTTATAAAACAGTTATTTTACCGGTTCTTCTGTATGGTTGTGAAACTTGGACTCTCACTCTGAGAGAGGAACATAGGTTAAGGGTGTTTGAGAATAAGGTGCTTAGGAAAATATTTGGGGCTAAGCGGGATGAAGTTACAGGAGAATGGAGAAAGTTACACAACACAGAACTGCACGCATTGTATTCTTCACCTGACATAATTAGGAACTTAATATCCAGACGTTTGAGATGGGTAGGGCATGTAGCACGTATGGGCGAATCCAGAAATGCATATAGAGTGTTAGTTGGGAGACCGGAGGGGAAAAGACCTTTAGGGAGGCCGAGACGTAGATGGGAGGATAATATTAAAATGGATTTGAGGGAGGTGGGGTGTGATGATAGAGACTGGATTAATCTTGCACAGGATAGGGACCGATGGCGGGCTTATGTGAGGGCGGCAATGAACCTTCGGGTTCCTTAAAAGCCATTTGTAAGTAAGTAAGTGAGTAAGTAAGTAATAATAATAAAACTAATAATAACTATAGTCAATGTCTATTTTGAATAGGTCACTTCGAAGTTAGTATTTTTCCCCCTCACTTGCCAGAAAATATTTTCATTTACAGTTTTTTTTTCTATGCTTTCCTTTCACATTTATTTATGAATCCTAAAATTCACAGCGCGCTGACTATCATAGGAGCTACGACATGAAAATGTTTAACTGTGCGGCAAATAGCATCCTCGTCTGCTAGCTACTGACTACTCTTCACTGATGGCTCGTACCAGCTAAGGCAGATCTCGTCCTCTCCCTTCTGCACCTACGTACATGTTTCGATATACTTCTTACCCTATATCCATTTCAGTGAGTGCTGACAACCACTGGTTTAAACGATGATGATGAATTTTCTACTTCCCAATTTGTAAAGTTCTGTGAGAATCCCACATATAATTGCCGTTTCTATGTCTTTGTGTTGCCTACATTCTTGTATTTCGTAAAAATCAAACAGTTGCTTAATTTGTGCATTTTCTCAGATATACTTACTTACTGGCTTTTAACGAACCCGGAGGTTCATTGCCGCCCTCACATAAGCCCGCCATTGGTCCCTATCCTGAGCAAGATTAATCCAGTCTCTACCATCATATACCACATCCCTCAAATCCATTTTAATATTATCTTCCCATCTACGTCCCGGCCTCCCCAAAGGTATTTTTCCCTCCGGCATCCCAACTAACACTCTATATGCATTTCTGGATTCGCCCATACGTGCTACATGTCCTGCCCATCTCAAACGTCTGGATTTTATGTTCCTAATTATGTCAGGTGAAGAATACAATGCTCGCAGCTCTGCGTTGTGTAACTTTCTCCATTCTCCTGTAACTTCATCCCTCTTAGCCCCAAATATTTTCCTAAGAACCTTATTCTCAAACACCCTTAATCTCTGTTCCTCTCTCAAAGTGAGAGTCCAAGTTTCACAACCATACAGAACAACCGGTAATATAACTGTTTTATAAATTCTAACTTTCAGATTTTTTGACACAAGACTAGATGACAAAAGCTTCTCAACTGAATAATAACACGCATTTCCCATGTTTATTCTGCGTTTAATTTTCTTCCGAGTGTAATTTATACTTGTTACTGTTGCTCCAAGATATTTGAATTTTTCCACTTCTTCGAAGGATAAATCTTCAATTTTTATAGTTCCATTTCGTACAATATTCTGGTCACGAGACATAATCATATACTTAGTCTTTTCGGGATTTACTTCCAACTCTATCGCTTACTTGCTTCAACTAGAATTTCCGCGTTTTCCCTAATCGTTTGTGGATTTTCTCCTAGCATATTCACGTCATCCGCATAGACAAGAAGCTGATGTAACCCATTCAACTCCAAACCCTGTCTATTATCCTGAACTTTCCTAATGGCATATTCTAGAGCGAAGTTAAACAGTAAAGGTGATAGTGCATCTCCCTGCTTTAGCCCGCAATGAATTGGAAAAGCATTAGATAGAAACTGACCTATACGGACTCTGCTGTAAGTTTCACTGAGACACATTTTAATTAATCGAACTAGTTTCTTATGCCGTGACATAATTCATATAGGTTTTTGAAGTCCCTCACATCCAAACCCACCGGAGCACTCCACATCCGTAAATCCGGCACTCCTTACTACAAGTTTGGCAGTTATCAATCTATATATCTCGCTAATTGAAGAACACTGAATAACTTTCCAATATTGTATTCATTACTATTCTATGTACGCAGTCCAATTTATTCTTCGGGGGCCTCCAGTACGGTGCTGGAATTATTTCACATACGTGATTAAATTTTAATATTTTACGCGTCCTACAGGCGCGCTAGCTTTCAGGAGAGACATCGTAGTCCACTATCGACGGCGTGGGTGTGCGTGCGTGGGCGTCGTGATACGAATTCGAGAACTCCCGGAGTATATTATCAATAATTTGCTTGGGCGAATTGCAATGAATTACGTCCCACGTATCTGAATCCATTTGTAAACCACACGAACGCAATGACTACTTCCCAGTTTCTAAATTGGTTGCAAAAACCATTATTTTTTAATAATTATTACCAGGTTGTCAATTAAAATTTTATCGAAAGACTATTTATCGAAAGAGATTATTGTGACATTTTGTTAAGTGACCTACGTTCTGAACTGTCAGTCAAGTTACAGCGAGCTCAGAATATGTGCGTCAGATACGTGTGCAACATCCGACGATATGATCACATATCATCGTCCTTCGCAAGTCTTTCGTGGCTCCGAATTAAAGAACGCAGAACTTTACACTCTTTGTCTTTACTCTTTCGAATTCTGCACACCTCAACACCAAATTACCTTTCGTCTCGTTTCTCTTATCTATAATCTAACCACGACGTAAATACCAGATCACTTATCTGTGGCACGCTAAGTATACCTCTTCATAGAACATCTTGTTATTCATCATCTTTTACAGTATTCACCTCGCGTCAATGGAATTCCTTGTCGCAAAGTATTAGGGGCTGCAAGACAATAAACACCTTTAAAAACAGCTTAAAAGATAACCTTATTAGCATTTTACTCCAATCATACTGATTTAAACTATCACTGACTACATTGTTACTTCTTTCTTTAGACATCATCCTGATAGTGCTGTATTTTCAAGATTGTCTCATAATAATATCTTTCTATTATCTAATATTATTTCAAATATATTAAAATTCTATGTATTTTAGCTTAATTCTGCTACACAATTTATTTCTGTGTTTAATTAATAGTTCATAGTATTTTGTTGTTTAATTCGTAAATAACTCTCTTGTATACATGTAACTCTCGTCTAAATCAAATTGTTGAATTCTTTGTAAGTTCATGCATATATATATATATATATATATATATATATATATATATATATATATATATACTTTTTGCTGGTAGAGTGGAAGAGAAGGCCTTACGGCCTTAACTCTGCCAGCTAAAATAAATCATTATTATTTTTTTTTTCATCATTATATGAAGGCATTATTTTAACAATGGTACACTTTCATTTACATTGATTTTGAGATATGAAGTCTTAAAGTTAAATGTGTACAGAAATTTTAGAATGTGTAATATTTGAAGAATAATACACTATCTACACCCCTTTAGAATCTCATGGTATCACCTCTTGTTGCTATAACAGCAGCCACCATGTCAGGCATGCTCTCCACAAATTTGTGTAGGATATCCACTGGAATGCGTCGCCATTCCTCTTGCAACATGGCACTCAGTTGGACAATGGAAGTTGACCGCATCTCCCGAGAGCTCAATCGCCGGTCCAATTCGTCCCAAAGGTGCTCAATGGGATTGAGATCAGAACTCTGTGTCCAACCGGTGAACATCATTGTTTACATACCACTGCATAGTAGCAGCCGAAACATGGGGCCAACTTCCATTGTCCAACTGAGTGCCATGTTGCAAGAGGAATGGCGACGCATTCCAGTGGATATCCTACACGAACTAGTGGAGAGCATGCCTGATAGGGTAGCTGCTGTTATACAACAAGAGGTGGTACCACGAGGCAAAAACGGTGCCCAATTACTTTTTGGTAGATGGTGTAGTTCATGCCTTCTTCTCAGAGATTAAGCTATCTTTCTACTCTTAGAGTTTATGAATATTGTCTGAGACATGCCTAATAAAGGAGCGACAATGAAGTTATACCACTATTCAAATAGAAGTTTCAACGTATGATAAATCCAAGGCAACTCTTTGGAGGTATTTCAGAATAATACTTTTATGGTATCCTATGCCATTTACCTTCAGATATTTGATAATTTTGGTCAAGATCTTGAACATCAGTATCATCAGAGTCACTCAATATCTCTTTTGAATCACTCATTTCGGCTTAGAATGGAACACTGTTCAGTTATACCATTATTAAATAATTTTCATGTAGGATTATATAAGACGCTTGCATTATGGTGTACTCTGTTAGCAGTAGAAGGAAGTTGGATTTGTACCTATCACTTTCATAAAAAGAATGGACATTTATGATACTGAAAGTGTACTCAACACCAATTTGACAAAAAGTGGAGTTGTACCACTCTTAAAATAATCCTTTCATATGGTTATTGCTAGAAGAGTAGACAATGTAAAAATACACAAGGAACAAAAATTCTAAGGGGTTATCTCTTTCTCATTGGATGATGCAATACATAACAAATTTACATACAGGCATTTCATTTCAAAACTTTCCGTTCTAAATAACTATTTATTTAAATTTAATTTAATTTAAACAGAAAACGCGTCCATTAAATATTGAAGAAGAAATATAAAAGCAGTGTTATTTTATTTTTGGTTTCACCCTCGTACATCTTTTAAATTTCAAATGACACCCCTATATTATAATACCCAAATTTGAAAGAATATTTAATTGTTTATACATCTCATTCATTTGTTCTCACATCTTTTTTTTTCTATCGTCGCCTGGCAATCTGAATAGTTCTTACTGTCAGTTGATTGTAGGATGAAAACACAGATACAAGTGGTATGAAGGAAAAACAAATTACTTAATACTTACATTTATTGCTTATTTACGTTGTATCAATACATTTCAGCAGTTCAATACACTTCTCCCCTCTGTTGATAACGGTAAGTATTGTTCTTCTGAGATAATCCTCTTCTTTTAAGGGGGCAGAACTATTCTCAATGAGAGCAACCAATAATTCGTATCTTTTGTTTGCTTTGTTTTTATTCATTCGCTTTCATCCTCACCACAGACAAAAATCAACAGGAGTTAGGTCTGGGGACCTTGGTGGCCTATGCACATGATCACCGCGACCGATCCATCGTCCTGAGAATGGAAGATTTAGATGATGTGTCATTTGACTAGCCTGCGTGCGCGCATCGGTTTCCACAGACTAAATACAAACAGCTGTTTTCCTTCAGACGGTATTAGAAGAGTAACACGCACTATTCCTTTGTACGCAGTGAATAGTATTTAGTCACTTATCGTTCCTTCATATCATTTGTAACACTTGTTATGTGCAACATTCAAACAGCTGTATTTCCAAATAAACACACCTTTAACTTTTCACAGAATAGCTCATGCTTCCAAGCCCTGAAATATTTACATTTCCTCCTGAACCACCCTGTATATACATTAATTTTCAACCTAATTCATCCAAATTCATATTCCTAATTTACTTACAGTATATTTACCAAATCACCCAAATCTCTCTCTCAAAACGAGAGATACGCCTGTCAATTTAAAATAAACATCTGGCATTGTGTGAGCTGACTTTTGCATATTCACACAAGCATTCGGGAACTCGTAGGTCAAAAACTCAAAATTGAATTGTGTCGCAGCCGGAGTAGAGTGCTTTTTTGTTGCAAGCAGAAAGGAAACCTCCCCCTCGTTATAACTTGGGATTCCCATCACTCAACGAGTCGCTACACTTGCATGAGTTTAGTGACTACACAATGACATCAAATCTACCAGAAGCCACAAGAAGTTGCTGGAGTGCACAGCAAGACGTGCCTCTCAGCTTCCTGCTTGCTTCCGCTGCAAACTGTTCCTCATTAGGGAGCAGTATCGAGTTCTTCTTCGATATAACAAAATACAAACAAGTGACCTTCATGCTCAGCGTCTCGGCGTACCAACTTAATCATCGGCATGTTCTCCAACCAGAAGGAACTTTACTGTGGCAAGGTGCAGTATTCTGATATCCATGGTTCAAACACGAAACAGGTTTATTTTACTTTAATTAATTATACCGGGTGTTTCACAACAATAAGTACAGACTGCACGGATGAGTTGAGAACAACGAAACATGTCAAGAAACGGCCGTTTCCGAAATCAATTTTTAGTACTTAAAATGAAACAGACTCAAATGAATTAATTAACTATTAGTGAAAATATTTACTGATCTCCTGTAATGCTATTTTTACAGGATTTTTGCCCCTTTTTTGCGTACTAATTGCTCAATATTACACAATACGATCTGTGCAGTGCATAAACTAGGGAGACTTTGTAAATTGTAGTCAGATGAATTGCATCTGTGCTGAAATTACTTATTTTATTAACGAAAACAACTGTTTTCATATTATCAATCAATCAAACTTCTTAATATATGCAGCTGTTTGCTGACAACATAAAGTCCACTATAGTCCACTGTAGTCTATTCAGTTGTTTTTTTTACGAGAAATGAGGACTATTTTGATCGGTGTTCATTATAGATGCCTGTTGCTAGTAGCCAGAGGTGGGGTGTAGTCAATATATACTGCAGGCCTGTCTCTTCTGCAACTGGTACTGATGATTTTAATTTACTTCTTTTGTGGTTTATGGATGGACAGTATACAAGAATGTGATCCACATCTTCATCATGATTATTACACCACAGACAAGTAGGATTATCAGAAATGTGAAATCGGTGTAGGTACAATTGAGTGACAATGTAACCTGTTCTGGTCTTGTTAAAAATGTTTGAACATTTCCAGGTCATTTGGTTTCTTCTGTACAGACTGTAAAATTTTTCCTTTTTTCAGAAGAGAGCCAATTGTTGATCCATAGGTTTGTAAAATGAGACGTTACTGAAGCAAAAGCACTGGATAGAGATATCACTTGAAGAGGTCTTGGCTGCAAATATGTTACCCGTTTTGCAATATTATCGACTTTCTCGTTTCCAGGTATACCACAATGACTAGGTATCCATTCAAATGTTATTTCCTTTTGGAATTCTTTTAGTTTACTTAGTTGTTTCTGAATTGGAATAATTCTATGTGCATATAGGTTTGGTACATATTTAATTATATTAAATATAGCCCCCTTGTAGTCGGTAAGTATGCAAATAGATTTTTCATATTATGTTGATCCCAACAATATGCGGGAAGCGTGCTCATAAACCTTGGGAAATCTGACTTATTGAAAATGCGAATAAAAATCACACAAACTTTTCTTACTTTTATATTTCATCTTCTATTCACTGTCACACTGTAAGTCTGTAATTTCTAGTAGCAGTTTCATTCATATCGAATTCATTAGCAAGGTTCAGGATTACGGAAGAGACCAGCAATAAAGGCATCAAACTCTTGCTGTTTTAATAAATTTCCTATTTCCCATCACAGGAATAGATAACTTACTCAATTATTGTTCTTCATCCAGTGAGCAAAATCTAGGTCAAGAACCATTATATTATTCTATCCCCGGTGGGTTATTCTAGTTCAGGAACGAGATGGGAAGATGCATGCAAATCGCGGACCTGGTGGCAATCAGACTATAGGAGAAATTCTCTTTTGCCACACATTCAGCTATCTATGCATTAAATACAGAGTTTTTGAGCTCAAGTACTCGATTTCGAAGACATTTACGGGTAATATCTCACGGAGTTTATCATAAGTGTGAAACAATTTAAACTGCTCAAATCTTCAATGATTTTCACCGAAAGTTTAAAACTATTCTTTGAAGAAGAAATGAGTCTAGAATTTAAAACAGGCAGATTTATTCATATTTTATTGACTCGGAAAGGTATAGCTAGATTGGACCTTAAATATGTTTTATGGACTTGAGAAAACCAAATTCTGCAAATGGTGTAGTCTGCAGGTTCAGAATTCACGGCGTCTCTCCTGGCGGTCTTCACCTGCCTTGTCATCGAACAACAGGTGACAGAGTCTTCTAGACTCCTTCTGCACTGCGAAATGACACAGTTCATTTCAATGTGCAGATTTACACCAGCCATCTACTCCTCGTCCCGTCCCGTCATCATTTTGATCACATTTCCGTCCCCCTCGCGTATGTGGTACCTGAGAGATTACGTCCATTTTCGGTTTTCCCCTTCAAAATTTTCTAGAGCTCCTTCAGTGGAGCAGGGTAACCCGGAGTGAGACTAGTGGGCAACAGGCTTGGAGCTCACATATTTAGTTTCTTGCAGCCCCGAAACCCTTGCAAGAACGCGTTTTGCGTACCTTTTAAATTTGTCCTCCCAATTCACCTCTTTCAATTCAATTCAGTCAGGTTATCAGTTGCTACAGGTATCCCTAGCAGAAGACTTCGACCGAGGATACCTAACCACTGAAGAAGTCTGCCGCAGTAGTAGACGAAACGTCTGGTAAAATCTGCACCAGTAGACCACGGCATCTTAGCCCGAAAGCTCCGTTTCAACTATAAGATATTGTTTTTCACAAATTATTGAAAATAAAAGAGTACGAACATGACTGTTAAATAGAAATTGGACATGTTTTTGTTTAGAAGTTTATATTTTATTTTTTGACTTCAATATATTCCAAAGTCCTTGTGTAATAGTTCTCTCATATGAAAAGAAATTAAAATAATATATTTTCATAAGATAAATTAGTGTTGTATTTGGAAAATAGAACCGCACAAACAACACTGTTATATACTGTATACGAGTATGTTAGCCTGGAGGCAAATACTATGAACCTGACGAATGTTCTCTCCGCAAAAGTTTATGATATATTATAATTCTCCAGCCTGTGTGCTTCGGTGATGAAACCGAGTTTCTACCTCGTAATAGGGAAATGCATAAACGTGATAATATATTAATGCATTGCAATTATACTTAAAAATAATACTGGTTTTGTATCACGTGCCGCTTTCAGCTATATCCGGAACTAAATTCCAACTTCATCCATTTATTTGATATTAATTAAAGCTATAGCGGGCATTATGCATTACGTTCCCAGGAGAAAGGGGTTATATAGGTATTTCCCATTATCTGTGATGAGGGACTTTATCATCCCTGCATTAATCGACTTTTATTGCGGCATGGAAGTCAGACGCTTTACGACACTGGAAGTAATGACGTCACAAATCGCGCATTTATCATTTATAATGCATTGGAAAACATGTGACGAAAACCTTTCATTATATTATCGAGAGAATTCTTCAAACGGAAACGGCTATGTACTATACGGCTTCTAAGTTAAAATAAAATGCGTGTGTTTTAAGGTCTGTTTTCCTAAACGGCTCTAAATATTTCACATATGAAGAATAGCAGGCAGTTTATCAGCCTATAAACTTTAAATACATACTGTAGATGAACATCGCGCAATAAAATATAAGTTAGACAAAGTTTCCTAATCCCCGTTTATTACTGGTGTAGGCGTACACAAGTGTGGGCGTTCGAAATTATTTCCTATATTCACAGAGTTTCATCATACGGTATACTAAAATAATCAACACTTGGGTCACATCAACACACAATCACCACCATCATCATTTTCAATACCAGCATCATTGCAGTTATCAGCATCATTATCCTCACATTATCGCCTATCATTACACCATTATTATCAACGCAATCATTAGTAATCACTTACAGTAGATCAGCACACGGGTATTGACAAAACTAACACCATAATAGCAACTACTACCAACATCACAATCATCAATCCATTACATCACCATATACATTGCAGTTACAAAGAGAGGAGAAAACGAGTATAAAAACAAGTTACAACGTTACAGGAAAGAGAATGGAGAAGGGAAAGAATTATAGCAGAGGTAAAAAGGGAATAAAGAAGACATTAGAAAGAAGAGGATGGAGAGGGGAAGAAAAAAAGAATAGAAAAAATAAGAATACCAGAGAGAAGGTGAAGAAAAGGGAGAGTAGAAGGAGGAGGTGGCAGGATAAGCAAGAAAAGAGCTGTAGAAACAAGAAGACGGCACCAGAAGCAAAACATCCAGGAAAAGCAAAGAGACTGCATAGGAAGCAAAAAGACGGCAGGAGAAGCAAAAGACGGCACAAGAAGCAAAGATATGGCACGGGAAGCAAAGATATGGCACGAGAAATAAAGAGACGGCACGAGAAGCAAGGAGACGGCACAAGGAGCAAAGAGACAGCACGAGAAGCAAAGAGACGGCACGAAAAGCAAAGAGACGGCACGAAAAGCAAATAGACGGCACGAGAAGCAAAGAGACGGCACGAGAAGCAAAGAGACTGCACGAGAAGCAAAGAGACGGAAGAGAAGAACGAAGAGGGTAGAAAATAAACAAAAGAGCAGGAGAAGAAACAAGAGGGCTGTGGAAGAAACAAAAGGGCAGGAGAAGGAACTATAGGGAAGGTGAATAAACAAGACGGCAGGAGGAGAAACAGGAGGGCTGGAAAAGAAACAAGAGGACAAGAGAAGAAACAAGAGGGCTGCTGAAGAAACAAGAGGGCATGAGAAGAAACAAGAGGTCAGGAGAAGAAACAATAGAGCAGGAGAAGAAACAAGAGGGCTGGAGAAGAAACAAGAGGGCAGGAGAAGAAACAAGAGGTCTGTGGAAAAAATAAGAGGGCAGGAGAAAAAACAAGAGGTCAGGAGAAGAAACAATAGGGCAGGAGAAGAAACGAGATGGCAGGAGAAGAAACAAGAGGGCAGGAGAAGAAACAAGAGGTCTGTGGAAGAAATAAGAGGACAGGAGAAAAAACAAGAGGTCAGGAGAAGAGACAATAGAGCAGGAGAAGAAACGAGATGGCAGGAGAAGAAACAAGAGGGCAGGAGAAGAAACAAGAGGTTTGTGGAAGAAATAAGAGGGCAGGAGAAGAAACAACAGGGCAGGAAAAGAAACAAGAGGACAAGAGGGTAGGAAAAGAAACAAGAGGGCAGGAGAAGAAACAAAAAGGCAGGAGAAGAAACAAGAGGGTAGGAGAAGAAACAAGAGGGCAGGAGAAGAGACAAGAGGTCTGTGGAAGAAATAAGAGGGCAAGAGAAGAAACAAGAGGTCTGTGGAAGAAATAAGAGGGCATGAGAAGAAACAAGAGGGCAGGAAAAGAAACAAGAGGACAAGATGGTAGGAAAAGAAACAAGAGGGCAGGAGAAGAAACAAAAAGGCAGGAGAAGAAATAAGAGGGTAGGAGAGGAAACAAAAAGGCAGGAGAAGAAACAAGAGGGTAGGAGGAGAAACAAGAGGGCAGGAGAAGAAACAAAAGGGCAGGAGAAGAAACAAAAGCACTGGAGAAGAAACAAGGGAGTAGGAGAAGAAACAAGAGGGCAGGAGAAGAAACAATAGAGCAGGAGAAGTAATAAAGAGTAGGAGAAGGAACAAGAGAGTAGGAGAAGTAACAAGAGAGTAAGAGAAGAAACAAGAGAGTAGAAGAAGAAACAAGAGAGTAGAAGACACAAGAGGAAAGGAGAAGAAACAAGAGGGAAGAAAAGGAAATAAAAGGTACGAGAAGTAAGATGAAGGCAGGAGAAGCAACGTGAAGGCAGAAGAAGCAAGATGAGGGTAGAAAAAGCAAGATGAGGACAGTAGAAAAAAAATGAGGTCAGAAGGAAGTAGATGTGTAGTAGAAAAGTATAAAGAAGAGAAAGGAGACGAGGACGATGGAGGGGAAGTAGAGGAAGTGGAAAAGGAAAGATTTTGTAATAGCAAGAAGAGAAACATGAGTGGTACAATAAGAAGTAGAAAGAAGTCAGAAGGGGTTGCTTAATACAAATTCCTACTTCCTAATAATATTTGACTAGATGAAACTTTAAGTTAATGCTTTTAAGCTTGTCAGAAATTTCCCCAAATCTGTTCTATGAAATTATTCAAACTTCACACCCCAATCTTGAATAGGGGTGTTGGCTGCTCTGACATATAAAACAACTTACTTTTACCTAACACTGTACTAATTTGACTTGCAAAATTTTCCTGCTGCACCTTTCTACAGTAATTATAAACACAACACGGCGACTTGAATTATATATTATTTCCACTCTTGTACGCGCCTTTAGCTACGAGAACTGCGATACCTCCAGAATCAAGCTGACAACCAGCACTAAAATCCTTACTCCTTTCAACTTAATCCATTTTATGGAAATGGAGGAAGGCGCGGACTTGAATATTTCAATAATAACCCAGGGTCCTGCATCCCCTTTCAACTGGTGGACGGCGAAATGCAAGCTGGTTAAGTTTCAGACATTTACTGGCCTCAGAAAGTCCCATTATTTATTTCGTATTTCCTTCCTTGCGCAGGAAATTTTACGTAAATGTAAAGTAGGTTGATAAAAGCATCATAATATAACGTGATTTCCTTTGAGCTAACTAATTGCTACTCTGTATATACATATTTCTCCTAAATTTTCTCTCAATCCACATTACTTATTTCTTAAACGAGGCCATACCAAAACTTTTCACCTCAATCTGCAACCTAAACACCAACTAAATACTAAAGACTTCTAGACTGTATTAACGTGTAGGTAGAAAAAATAAATAAAAATTAAAAAAAAAAACAAGTTACAAGCATTTAAATCCTGTTTTTCTCACATATCATTATTTTCTGCTTTATTATGGCCTTCCTATCCGTGGAGTTGGTTTTATTCTAAACATGAATTTTTGCTATAAAAATATGCATCGAAAAATAAGGTTTCAATCAAAAAGACATTCCTCTTAAGGGGATGCGCTACTGAAAAAGGACAGTTTTTGAAGAAATTTCATGTTCTTTTTTATTTTACTCTAAAAATATTTTACATACAAGCCATGAAAATATAATATATGTGAAATAAATCAAATTCTGATTTTTGAGTTCCAAAAACGAAATTTTGAACATTATCCTTGCTTCATATGCTAAATTCCAATGCTCCATTACCACAACCTGTGTTTCATCTATAATATGCACTATAAAAAACATAGAAAACTCTTGTTTTAGATTCCAAAAAAACGGTTTCCAAAAATAAACGTGTTATTTTCAAATTTTATTTTTTAAAGAGTTATTTCTTGACTTAGATCATTCAAATGTTCCTGATTAATTCATAATCATTATCATAATATGCTGTTAAAATTTCAATACATTATCTCTTAAGGTGTAGAAATTAGAAAATTCATTAGCGTATCCCCTTAAGCTTGTTTCCAATAAGGTTGTGTCTTCTCCCTTGAGCCAATCAGAGAACTACTATTTTTTATTTTGATTGGCCTATTGGCCTGTTATATTATTATGATTGTAAGTTGTCATGTCAAATCCAATCAAAGGATATTTTTTTCCAAAATGATCTAAATCAAAACTTCCTTCATAAATTTCAACCAAAAGGTGCTTCCTTCAAATTTATATTTTAAATTTCAAAAATACAGTATTATAATTTCGGAATTTGAATGCCTATTCCTAACGTCTTAGTTTATTAAGAGGACTACAACAACAAAAATTATGGTTATATCACGGAGAAAAATGTTTTCTTGATGTCCTGAAAATTCTGATCTGGAGGAGAGAGCACAGTATGAATATTTGCTTCTTAACTATTCTAAGAAGGTAAACTTGCAAATTCTGAGGCAGTAGAGCAAGTGGACAACTTCAGATACTTGGGGTTTACATAAGGAATAACATGAGCTGCTGTCAAGAAGTCAAGAGGAGGATAGCAATGACCAAGGAAGCTTTTAATAGAAAAAAGGAGCGTCTTGTGCAGGCCTCTGTAAAAAAGATCTAAGGAAGAGTTTAGTGAAGTGCTTTATGTGGAGTGTGGTACTGTATGGAGGCAGAAACATGGACATTACGACGAAGTGAAGAGAAACGAATAGAAGAATTTGAAATGTGGATATGGAGAAGAATGGAGTGTGTGAAATGGACAGACAGAATAAAAAACGAACCTCTGTTGAAAAGAGTGGATGAAGAAAGAATGATGCTGAACTTGATCAGGAAGAGAAAAAGGAATTGGCTGGGTCACTGGCTGAGAAGAAACTGTTTGCTGAAGGATGCACTGAAAGGAATGGTGAATGAGAGAAGAGTTCTGGGAAGAAGAAGATATCAGATGATAGACGACATTAAGATATATCCTATGGATCATATGCGGAGACTAAGATGAAGGTAGAAAAAGGAAAGACTGAAGAAAGCGGGGTTTACAATGAAAGACCTGCCCTTGAGCAGAACACTATATGATGATATGATAACTATTCTAAACTATAATTAAGTGGTTATCAGACTTACTTAGCGATCCATTATAAATCTTTACAATTTTAACGAGTTACAATTTCCCTCTGAAAGCTAGTACAAATTTGAAGTTGAGTTTAATAATCTCATTGGCTTTGGGATAATCTATATTGGTGCCCCTCCCATGCACTGCTGACTATTATGACTATTGTTGGCTATTAGTAATTAGTTCGCAGTCTCTAGTTTTTTCACTCACAGCACGAACATGCAATTCTCAATTCGGTAGCGTGTTTTTATTGTTGAAACGTATTGGAAGACAAATTACTTGATTCAAACACAACGGGCATTTCGAAGAGAATTTGTTGTGCTCAATATTCCAAACAGGCCAACAATTTTATCGATGGCAAAAAAAGCATTCTGATCAGGTTGGAGACTCGTGAGTGGTGTCGGCTACCAGAATTGTTGGTCCCATCTGTTAAGACATCTGTTCTAAAATTTTATTTTCTACCATAACTTTTGTTATCCTCTGAGGTTCTGGCTGATATGTACATCTATTATCAGGCAGTACATCTCACTTGACAATGTGTGTCAGAGGAAGAATTGCTTGTATGCATCTGCAACTAGTGTAATATATAGCTAGTCGGAGGTGTATGCAATGGGGGGGGGGGGGGAAGGAACTGCCATCCTACCACATTATCTCCTGGCTAGTTGCCTCATAAGAGTGCCTTCTTGGCCTCACTTGTGGGGTTCAGACCTGTCTTCGAATGGTTGACTAAACAACAACAAACAACTTTTGTTCTTAGTGTGTCTATGCATTTGAATCCTAGAACTATGCTTTTTATTGTTGATATCATTGTAATGCACAATTTCTTAAAACGTCTGTGAAGCACCTAAGCCTAGTTTACTTACAAAAGGCTTTTAAGGAACCAGGAGGTTCATTGCCGCCCTTATATAAGCCCGCCATCGGTCCCTATCCTGAGCAAGATTAATCAAATCCCTACCATCATACCCCAATGTACCACTATGTAATCCAATGTCTATATTATTACTGTATTTTTACTGTGTAGACTACATTTTATTGAATTATCGGCTTGTGATTTTATGTGATTCGTATTTGATTTTAACAACATTAATATGTATTTCACTGTGTTTACTTTTATTTCTGTAGTGCCTGAGAAAAGTGGCACAAGTCAAAAATTTTAATTTTAAGGCATACAGGAGGAGGAAAAAAAAACTGTCTTCACACTGGTTTATGTCGATTTGATTTTCTTCTGTATGAATTATTCTAATGGGAGAAATACTTATGTCTCTTTTCACAAGAGAGCAGATGTTCCGTAAGTTGTCAATGAACTAATAAAAACTTTTTTTTGGAAATTGATATGCCACTTTTCTCAAGCATTGCAGATCTTATTTGGTCAATTTTTATGTAACTACCTCTTTTGATCTCATTATGTACCTAAATCGTATCTGCATGTAATTACTTAAATCCGATTCACTTGCATGTTCAACTATGTAAGCAAGTTTTAATCCTGGTTGAGCATAAGAGAAGACCCTAGAGCCTTAACTCTGGCAGGTTAAATAAAGCCATTATTATTATTATTATTATTATTATTATTATTATTATTATTATTATTATATAAATATACTTATAAATCCAACCTTTATCCGTTAATTTTACTACAGAAAAAAGTATTAAAAATTTGTTTAAAAAAGCAGAAAGTTTACCCACCCGAATTGTTGTTTAAACATTTCAAAGTTTTCAACATTAAACATATGTATCATTTTATTTTATTAAAATATTTTCATATAAATTTTAACAACTTTGAAAGGTATATACATAAATATAGAACTAAAAATATGAATTCTCTGCGTTTGTGTGAACCAAAATGTAAAACCATTGCAGCTTTTTATCATAGCATGAGTCAAGGTCCCAGATTATTAAACAAATTTTATTCCAATATTATTTTAACCACGAATCCTCTCCAAATTAATAAAATAATAAAAAAAATTGTATTGGATTTATGGTTTCGGTTTAAACATATTAAACACTATTTAATCTGTATTCACTCTCAATTTTAATTTTATTTTTGTCTGTATTGGAATCCCCTCCTGAGCACGAGTCTCTCTCATTCAGGAGTGGGTTAGTTTATCTTTCATTGTATTTATTAACTTGTATTCATTTCAAACTTACTAGCAATAAAATAAAATAATAGTACATTATGCAACGAGCGTGTAATGGTAGTAATTAAGACGCGAGTATGTTTATGAAACGAGCTCAAGCTCGTTTCATAATTTTCATACGAGCGTCTTAATTACCATTATATGCAAGTTTCATACGACTTATTTCTAACTTGAAATTATTCATAAGCATTCATGTTATGGTTATATAAGTGAGGAGCGGAACTGACCTTCTAATTGTGAGATGTGCGCAGATGCGAAAGTATTGATTTTTTCATTGGAACAAATGTCATTGACCTTGATATAATCTAGAGAGTAAAATGAACATTAATCTTGACATAACCTGAAAATTGATTTAGACATTGAAAAACGAGATGACAAATTGAATTTATTTGAATATTATTTACAATTAACGCTAATTATTATAGTAACAGAACATAACCTTCTGCGATAGTATTGGATTTCCAGCCTCCGTGACGTTTCGCTAGTTGTCGTTCGATTGCATATCCGAGAATAATCGATACTTGCGCTTTCATATTGCTTTAGGAATTGGTGAAAAACCTGAACTTTAATGAATAGGTGTACTTTAATGAGGTCCATTAAAGGGCTGCTACCAGGTGTATAATTACTACATTTCGGCATGGTCGAGCATAAAATAAAAATAAATATCCTTGCTAGTTACTACGTGTAAAGAATACGGTTTGTTGATACGCAAGACTCTTCGTATAGGTAAACAAAACCTAGTAAATTTTCTCTATATTTAATTCTCCACATCAGGTCTATCTCTCGTGCGTTTCTCCATTATTCTCTGGCTCTCGTATTTTTACTTCATTCATAACAACATACAACGCTGCAACGTAATTCCCTTTCAGTTGCGTATTCATTGGTACCTATCCTAAAATCCTCAGAATTACAAGTTTAATCCATGTCCTTTGCATGACAAATGTTTTTGCCGGTCTATATGTCTTACTGTATATCCTCTTGCAACGAATCGCTTAGGACTTCTCCCCCCCCCCTCTCTCACTCTCACTATACCCTTTGTTCCTTCCTGTTTGATAGAATTTTTTTCTCTTTCCCTCCCATCTATGTCCGCTTTTATCACTCTTGTATGCACTCCGGGCTTAGTAACAGGGGGACAGGGAGGGAGAGTTCGCCAACTCCCATTGTAGAGTAACTGAATGAGATACAGGCTCCCCACTCTATCCAGGATGGCCACTTGAAAGGAAAATTCAGCCAAGCTTCTGAAAATAGCAACTATTGCCTCTATGCCTACCCCCGCCCAGAAAAGGCGATTCTCTCCCGTTCCAAAATTACACTGCCTGCCAAGCTTCCACTTCCTATCTCTCTTGTGAACTTCGTTTCTTACATCGCAAAGACGCTTCGAATATGATTGTCTTCTACAGCCTATATTGAGACGAAGCGAATAGGGTGATTTAACTCTCCACATGTGAAACCTTATATACAATAGGCCTATACTACGTACAAGGGCCTGTTTCTCAAAACTCATGGACAAGTAATACTAGTCTGTACAGTAGTAATATTAGTTTATTTTACAAGTTTGTGTTTCTAGAAACTACAAGAGTAAAGTAGTAGTTACTAGTTCACAGACTAGTAATATTGGTCGATTCTACCAGTTCATAAGTGATTCTGTTTCTCAAAATGCTAATCTAGTTGATTACGCTAGTATCCAACAGGAATATTCCTACAAGACTCTAAAGACTGGTGATTTCTATATTATTAGTTACCAGTGATAACCTTTCTCAGATAATCAAAACAAAATATTGTAGTTATTTTTTTAATATGTGGTTTAGTGATTCCGATTGAAGTGATGAAGTTATTGTGAGAAGAGCTGAAACTATATCGAGAAAGAACAATTATTATTCCTTTAAGGGAATATTGTTTAAATATAATGAACGGTTTAGGTAAAGTGCTGAAAAGCTTGAAGAGTTTATAATTATAGTGGGACCTGCCATAACAAGACAAACAAACAGAAGTCATACATTATCAGCAAAGCTTCAAATACAAATTGCTCTACAAATCGGGATGTTGATTATTTTCCAATGCCATCTGGTATTTCTGTCCTAGACCAGCAACACTTGCAGAATTCTTTCCTAATAATCTAATACCAATTCATCAACTGCAGTAATGTTCGCTGGCTTTCTTCCTCCACTGCCAGTTCTTCTGACATTGTCAACTTTAGGCTACAAATTAAATATAAAACGACAATAATTTATGAATATATCAAATTTAAAACTAAAAAAAAGCGTATTTTTCATCAAGTCATAAGCGACAGTAGACCCACTAGCTACATAATATCTACTGTGAACTTGAATCGGTACTTATCGAAGTTGCTTTCTTAATGTCGGGCCAGTAAGTGTCCCTAACGTATGCATAATCGTTGTTCTGTGGATCAGCCTCACACATTATAAATTTTTTTGTCCATTCGTGTACTTTGTCATTTTTTGTTAATATGCTTGAAAAAGGACCGAATAATATATCCTTTGATTCATTAATCATATTGAGTATAGTTAATTTGCTTTCAATTGACGGAATTTCACCGAAAAGAGAAATCGAAACCAAAACAAACAACTTAGCTTTCTAACCTCAAATAACAATACTTACCAATGACTATAAACAAATGAACTCAATCAGCTGACTAGTGAAACAGATCATGTGACTAGTGAAAAATTGTCACAAGTTACTAGACTGGTAAAATAGTTTGAGAAACAGAATCTACTAGAGCTGGTGAAATATACTCTGGTAACTAGTAACTGGTGAACTACTAAACTAGTAATCTTAAATATATTGAATAAATTAAACAGTCTGAGCTTATCTAATATTACATTTATAGCATTAACGTTTTCAGTACGTGTGTACCATTTTCAAATGCGAATGCCTGTTACATTTAAATAGGTCTACATATCTGTGGAATTGGAACATTCATGAACATTATGGATGCTGTTGATAAAACTACATGAAACACAACTTAAGGATAAAATATATAAAATACATATGTTAACAATAGTTCACTCAGTCATAATCAACCCATTGGGAAACAAACATCATACCCAGAATGGCTAGACTGAAAACCGCACGAGATCACCAAGAATTCTGTATGTTTTAACAACTCTACCACCAAGCTATAACCAGGTAATACAAAACCTACATTACGTACGACATATATAAAGGGAACATATAGCATATACGAACATAAATGAACATTAATACTACTCAACAAGACTACAGTGTTTTTCATTCATTCATTCATTCATTTCATTCATTTATTTTATTCCAAAGATCTTACATGAGCAATGAAGCTTTAAGATGTGGAACATGTCAACATTTTACAATATTACAATTACAATTTTTACAAATTTTTATAGTTTTACAACTTAGTAATTTTCTATAATTTTTACAATTTTGTACAATTTTTTTACATTTTGGTGAGATGTAGTGAAATGAGATGAGGTCCGAGGATTCGCCAAAATATTACCCGGCATTTGCCTTTTCGGTGGGGGAAACCTCGGAAAAACCCAACCAGGTAATCAAATCAAAGGGGGTAATCAAATCAAAGGGGTTGATGCCAAGGACTCGCCATAGACCATCCGGCTTCAGTCCCACGGCTGGGGAAAACCTCCGAAGAAACCAAAGTCCAAAGGGGGATCCAACCCAAGCCCGAACGCAGCTCCGGATCAGCGGCCCGGCGAGTCTGCCGACTGAGCTACATCGATGGCTCTATTAAAAGTATACAATACATAGCCAATCAGATTATTAAATTTACAAACGCAAACGATCATTCATAAGTTGAGCTATATTATAATACAAAACAATTTAATTAAATTTAAGGCATAAACAATTCAACCAGTTGTGATTATCAGTGCAAGCTAATTTTAACATTTACCATTCTATTGGACATTTTATAATATTTAACCACGATGATCCACATTAAGAGAAGACTACTCTAACAACATGTCATCGAAGTGATCAAGTGAACTATTGTTAACATATGTATTTTATATTTTATCCTTAAATTGTGTTTTATGTAGTTTTACCAACAGCATCCATAATGTTCATGAATGTTCCAATTGCACAGTTATGCAGACCTATTTAAATGTAACAGGCATTCGCATTTGAAGATGGTACACATGTACTGAAAACGTTAATGCTATAAATGTAATATTAGATAAGCACAGACTGTTTAATTTATTCAATATACTTAAGATTATAACTTGCTTATCGGAAACTTCATACATAATGAAATTACTAAACTAGTATTTTTGAGAAACAGGCCCCAGGTCGTCTTCTGTAGTCTCGCTGTTACCATAGTAGCAATTCACTGAGTGCGTTTGATTTTAAAGAACGATTAATTCTCTAGCGTGGCTTCCTCCGGGAGGAAATTAAAGCCGTTGGTACCATATTGTAATTTTATCTCAATTACCAATCATCGCTTTGTTCCGGGTTTGAAGCCGGGATCCTCTGATCCAACAGCTAGGACGGAAATGAGAACGACTAACGGTGGGTTGCAAGAACGCATTTATTCCTTCGTTAGCCGCTAAAGGACCAATAAGTTCGAAAGACGCGTTGCAAGAAACATCTTTAGTGTTATTGGTCCGTTAAAGGATTCACTAACTTAGAGATCTTATTTTCCTCCTGTAATAATACTTATTCCTCTGTTAGACAGCCATCTTACGTACATTTTGTGTATTTACAAATAGTTTAATATATTTTGATCCATGATAATGTTACCTGTGTGAGATTCAGGCTTGCGATATTTTGTGTAATAGACCTATATACACGATATTATAACAACATTGCATATCGATGGCTAAAAGATGTACATTTGCGATATTATTGTCTCAAAATAGGCAAACTTCTTATATATGTTTCTGCTTTGCAAGATCTTCTATTCGTGAACAAAATATTAGTACGCTGTCCAATTTTGTGAACACAATAATAATGCAGTTAATCTAAATTATTTATTTATTTATTTATTTATTTATTTATTTATTTATTTATTTATTTATTTATTTATTTATTTATTTATTTATTTATTTATTTATTTATTTATTTATTTATTTATTTATTTATTTATTTATTTATTTATTTATTTATTTATTTATTTATTTATTTATTTATTTATTTATTTATTTATTTATTTATTTATTTATTTATTTATTTATTTATTTATTTATTTATTTATTTATTTATTTATTTATTTATTTATTTATTTATTTATTTATTTATTTATTTATTTATTTATTTATTTATTTATTTATTTATTTATTTATTTATTTATTTATTTATTTATTTATTTATTTATTTATTTATTTATTTATTTATTTATTTATTTATTTATTTATTTATTTATTTATTTATTTATTTATTTATTTATTTATTTATTTATTTATTTATTTATTTATTTATTTATTTATTTATTTATTTATTTATTTATTTATTTATTTATTTATTTATTTATTTATTTATTTATTTATTTATTTATTTATTTATTTATTTATTTATTTATTTATTTATTTATTTATTTATTTATTTATTTATTTATTTATTTATTTATTTATTTATTTATTTATTTATTTATTTATTTATTTATTTATTTATTTATTTATTTATTTATTTATTTATTTATTTATTTATTTATTTATTTATTTATTTATTTATTTATTTATTTATTTATTTATTTATTTATTTATTTATTTATTTATTTATTTATTTATTTATTTATTTATTTATTTATTTATTTATTTATTTATTTATTTATTTATTTATTTATTTATTTATTTATTTATTTATTTATTTATTTATTTATTTATTTATTTATTTATTTATTTATTTATTTATTTATTTATTTATTTATTTATTTATTTATTTATTTATTTATTTATTTATTTATTTATTTATTTATTTATTTATTTATTTATTTATTTATTTATTTATTTATTTATTTATTTATTTATTTATTTATTTATTTATTTATTTATTTATTTATTTATTTATTTATTTATTTATTTATTTATTTATTTATTTATTTATTTATTTATTTATTTATTTATTTATTTATTTATTTATTTATTTATTTATTTATTTATTTATTTATTTATTTATTTATTTATTTATTTATTTATTTATTTATTTATTTATTTATTTATTTATTGTTGCATGGTAGTAGAAAGAAGGAAACAGGCAAAATTGAAATTCTTACAGGATCCAGTTGAGGAGAAGAGAGATAATTATTTCAATGAAAGACGGGAAGCAAGTCGTACACTTAGGAATAAAAAGAGAGGTTACTTGAAGGAAAAACTGAATGAGGTAGAAACAAATAGTAAGAATAAAAACATTCGAGATTTATATAAGGGTATAAAGGAATTTAAGAACGGATATCAGCCAAGGGTAAACGTGATCAAGGATGAGAATGGTGACTTGCTTGCAGACTCTCCATCAATCCTAAACAGATGGAAAAACTATTTTGCGCAACTACTAAATGTACATAGGCCAAATAGAAATGATCGGGACGAAATTGAAATACAAACTGCTGAGCCATTTATACCCGAACCCACGCTTTCAGAAGTCGAAATTGCGATAGAAAATCTGAAAAAGTACAAGTCTCCAGGTATCGATCAAATTCCAGCAGAATTAATACAAGAGGGTGGAAGTGCATTATATAGCGAAATTTATAAACTTGTACTTGCTATTTGGGAAAAGGAAATTGTACCAGAACAATGGAAGGAGTCCATAATTGTACCTATTTTTAAAAAGGGGGACAAAACCAACTGTGGTAACTTTCGAGGAATATCACTTTTGTTGACGTCGTACAAAATTTTGTCCAATATTCTTTTGAGGAGATTAACTCCGTACGTAGATGAAATTATTGGGGATCATCAGTGCGGTTTTCGGCGTAATAGATCGACTATTGATCAGATTTTTTGTATTCGGCAGATAATGGAGAAAAAATGGGAGTATAAGGGTACAGTACATCAGTTATTCATAGATTTCAAAAAGGCTTATGACTCGGTTAAGAGGGAAGTATTATATGATATTCTTATTGAATTTGGTATTCCCAAGAAACTAGTTCGATTAATTAAAATGTGTCTCAGTGAAACATACAGCAGAGTCCGTATAGGTCAGTTTCTATCTGATGCTTTTCCAATTCACTGCGGGCTAAAGCAGGGAGATGCACTATCACCTTTACTTTTTAACTTCGCTTTAGAATATGCCATTAGGAAAGTTCAGGATAACAGGCAGGGTTTGGAATTGAACGGGCTACATCAGCTTCTTGTCTATGCAGATGACGTGAATATGTTAGGAGAAAATACACAAACGGTTAGGGAAAACACGGAAATTTTACTTGAAGCAAGTAAAGCGATCGGTTTGGAAGTAAATCCCGAAAAGACAAAGTATATGATTATGTCTCGTGACGGGAATATTGTACGAAATGGAAATATAAATATTGGAGATTTATCCTTCGAAGAGGTGGAAAAATTCAAATATCTTGGAGCAACAGTAACAAATATAAATGACACTCGGGAGGAAATTAAACGCAGAATAAATATGGGAAATGCGTGTTATTATTCGGTTGAGAAGCTCTTATCATCCAGTCTGCTGTCCAAAAATCTGAAAGTTAGAATTTATAAAACAGTTATATTACCGGTTCTTCTATATGGCTGTGAAACTTGGACTCTCACTCTGAGAGAGGAACATAGTTTAAGGGTTTTTGAGAATAAGGTGCTTAGGAAAATATTTGGGGCTAAGCGGGATGAAGTTACAGGAGAATGGAGAAAGTTACACAACACAGAACTGCACGCATTGTATTCTTCACCTGACATAATTAGGAACTTGAAATCCAGACGTTTGAGATGGGCAGGGCATGTAGCACGTATGGGCGAATCCAGAAATGCATATAGAGTGTTAGTTGGGAGACCGGAGGGAAAAAGACCTTTAGGGAGGCCGAGACGTAGATGGGAGGACAATATTAAAATGGATTTGAGGGAGGTTGGGTATGATGATAGAGACTGGCTTAATCTTGCACAGGATAGGGACCGATGGCGGGCTTATGTGAGGGCGGCAATGAACCTTCGGGTTCCTTAAAAGCCATTTGTAAGTAAGTAAGTTTATTTATTTATTGATTTATTGATTTATTCATTTATTCATTTATTCATTTATTCATTGATTCATTTATTCATTGATTCATTGATTCATTGATTCATTGATTCATTGATTCATTGATTCATTGATTCATTGATTCATTGATTCATTGATTCATTGATTCATTGATTCACTGATTCACTGATTCACTCACTCACTCACTCACTCACTCACTCACTCACTCACTCACTCATTTATTTATTTATTTATTTATTTATTTATTTATTATTAATATTTATGTGCTGAACAAAAGCCAGAGACCAATTATAGCTCAGCACAATACACAAACAGAAGATACAAAGGTGCAAAAATAAA
This sequence comes from Periplaneta americana, assembly GCF_040183065.1. Taxonomy (NCBI): domain Eukaryota; kingdom Metazoa; phylum Arthropoda; class Insecta; order Blattodea; family Blattidae; genus Periplaneta; species Periplaneta americana. The sequence continues at coordinate 173,361,936 of NC_091119.1, read as the reverse complement.
TAAATAATATCTTAAATCAAGAAAAACATACATAAATAAAATTGAGAACAAGAACAGTAAATACTAATAATCAAAACGAAACTATATCTTAAAAGGATCTAAATTGTGCCCATGCAAATTGGCATATTTTATGCATCTACAGAATGGAGAAAGTGATTTTGAATTTGTTATAATATTTTTTTTTGAAATCATAAACCTTTTGTAGGAATACTAATGCTGATATTGTTTATGATAATAATAATAATAATAATAATACTGTAATAATATATAATATAATAATAATAATAATAATAATAATAATAATGTAGTTAAACTAAATTACCATTTTGTAGATAGAGGTATCTATTCTTAGCCATCGACATACGATAATTTGATTATTTATTTATTTATTTTT